>NW_009599092.1:38422-80498 GCF_000690535.1 Cariama cristata | reverse complement strand
ATTCCTGGAATTCCTGCACTACCCTTTTCACCCTTATCTCCAGACAAACCTGGACTACCAATTCTTCCTGGTTCTCCCTACAAGAAGCAGCACACATTATAAAATCCATACATTAATTCTGAAACAGCTTTTTCTGTTTGCAGTGGTAGATATGTCACCCCTCTTATACATCAGACTTATAAAGAATTTCATTTTTTTTCCATTTAGAAACAAAGTAACTTACGATTAAATTTGGCATTAAATTCCACTATCAGAATTATTGACTTTTCTAGCAATTGCTTAATACCTATATATGAAAATGAGTAGTTTTCTATGCATTCTTATGACAGTTTTTACAAAGTATTTCCAAATTAGCCTCTTAACTAACTTACTACTCTTAATCATCTTCAAAAGAATCTTTTTTAAGTCTTCAGCAAGTTTCCTACCAGATTAGTAAGTTTTATTTTTACAATTTTTACTTATAAATTCATGATTACTGTCATTGTATAGCTAGGAAAAGGAATGTGAAACAAATGAGAATCCTATTAGAATCCTGTTAGAGATTAATTTTACAGACAGTATTAATACAGCTCTCTTTTCTATAATATCTGAGGATTTTATAGGTTTCTTCAGCTTCCCAGTATCTCTGTAAAAGTACAGACACACTATTTCAACGTGATTATTTGCTGTTTGTAAGAAGCCCTTTTCACTTTATTTACTTTGTACTTTTAAAAGTTCTTCCCCTCCCCATTTCCAGCACTGTAAGTTAGCCTATTCTGAAGAGACAGAATCAACAAGAACCCTGGAGATAATGGTCCCATCAAACAGAATACATATAAACCTGTGCATATGCACACCTTACAAGTTTCTATTCAGGTATTTAAAATGAGCATAACAGAAAATATAACAAAATAGCTTAAAGGCCAACAGCATCTTTTCAAATTAGGTACTTGGTAGGGACAGACAATTAAATCCTTAGGGGTGTAAATACCTTCTCACCAGGAGACCCTGGAAAGCCAATCCCAGGAAAACCTGGCGCTCCTTTGTCTCCTTTTTCACCTTTTTGCCCAGGGAACCCTGGTGTGCCTGGTGAACCTGGTACTCCCGGCAGACCCTTCTCTCCAGGTGTTCCTAGTAACAGAAGAGGGAAAATTGGTCTATCAGAACTAGTGGTACCCTAGCAGTGTTGACAATGATTTTTCAGTGTGGCCTTAGCTATTCAGAGCTAGAAAAGCAATGTAACTCACTAAAATAGCTAGTAAACTTCTGAGAGTCACTCTTTAAATGGGACTTTTTATGGGAAGATAAGCTCTCCTCATAAGAGAAGGTTGTAATCTTGGATTCCGAGTAAACAGAGCTCTTGCAAAAAATATGATTCGAATAAAAGTTTATGTTGATTTGAATAATTTCTAACAGGACCACAGTTGCAAAGGGACTCTGTTGTAGCAAAGTTTTCCGTCCCTCTCTACCATTTCAGTTTCACCTTTGATTTCCTAAATATGCTAGGCACAAGGCCATCTGAATGGAGACAAAGTTTCCATGTCGAGATACAGGTTCTTCTCCATTCTATTCTTTACCAATCCCTTCCACACCACCATTCCTCCCAGAACACTACAGTTTGTAATTAACATGCAGTACACAGCAACTCACCAAACCTTATACAAGGGGGAAAACACACAAGAAGTTTAATGCATTTCACACACTAGTAGAGACAGACGGACAAACAGGTTTCACTTGAAAAACTGCCTGCCTGCAACAAATACACAAATCCTACATGCCCAGCTAAAGGATCCACATGTAGAAACCCAGGAAACCATCCTATTATTTGTAATCATTATTACTACAATAGGATTGAGAAAGCAATGTCCCAAAAGCCTAAATTTCAGACATTGCAAACAGTGCAACCGTTTAGCACATCTACACCAACAAATTTTCCATATAGGTCTCTCATAATGTTCTATATTAACTTCAGGAAAACACTAATAAGAAGTTCCCATCAATCAGTACCTGGCAAACCCATTTCACCAACCGATCCTTTTTGTCCTGGAATTCCTGGATCCCCTGGGTACCCTGGGGGGCCCTGATCACCTTTTGGTCCTAGGGACAGCAGAGAAATTAAGAGTCCCGTTAGTTAATGAGGTTTAAAGTACCTGATGAACAGCCTCTCTGTTGCTAGCTTCAGACATACCTGGATGTCCTGGAGTACCAGGTTCACCATCCTTCCCTGGAATTCCTGGTTCTCCATATTCCCCAGGTAACCCTTTTTCTCCTGTTGCTCCATGGTCCCCTGGACACCAAGAAAACAAACACAGTGAGATCAGTTTTATCAAAATTTACTGTAATGCCATGTAATAATCCTCCTAGTTAATTTTTGATCACTGTTGCTTCTCTCTGCTGAACAAGGAAATGGCTAAATTCAAGCTTCGTACATTGTACAGCAGAATCACACTTGAGTAAAACACAACTCTCCAGTCACTAAACCAGTGCTGAGGAAAGGCTGCAAACTATTACAATTTTACAGGTGTCTGTGCAAATTACAAGGCAAGTTACATCTTTAAAAGAAATTACAAACGAATATGTGTTTGAGTTAGATTAATGAGTTACTTCAGAAGTGCCAGACAATATCAGGTGTTTACAGAAATGATTGATTTGACTGTCCTGCTGTCTAAAAAAGTACATGTGAACAACCAGTTCACAGCCAGAAATTCATTGTTTCCTCAGTTCTATCTAATGTTAAAGCATCTTCATCATTTCAGAAGGCTCCACCTCCTATTCTGCAGTGTGCTGCTTCTCCAGCTTTAAGGTCCACACTTTTTCTGATAGTGTTGCATACAGGTGCAGGACAATAGGTTACTGAAGATAGCTCGCTGAATGTTTTTAAGTAAGCAGATTTTATTAAAAACATCCCAAGATGTCCAAAACTAATTTTTTTCATTAAACACCACCAACAATCTTCCATAAAAATACTGTGTCTTTTCTGCACAGTTTGTATTTTAGAAGCTTTTTACAACATTACAGTGATATTCATGCCCACAGAGATGAAGGCAGTTAATAGATCAGCAAAGTTATGGAGTATAACTACGTTATTTTTCTCTGCTGGTCCTAAGTATCAGTGGGTTGAAGAGGATGAGATGGACAGAACAACAGCAGAAATTTGCAGGCTGTGGTCTGTTTGGAACCTACCCTTCCAGGCTGTGTGAGTCAGGCCAATCTGTAGACTGTGTAATGTCAGGAAAAGGTAGAGCATACAAGTTTGCAAGTGTGTATTATCAGTGCTGGAGAGATGAAGAAGTTAAAAACCAAAGAAATTAACCATTTGAATTTCTCAGCAAAGGCTTCTTTATATACATGTAAGCAGTGTGCCTAATTTGGGTTTCTGGAAAGGAAATAAAACTAAACATCAATCAGTCAACCTACAGGCCAACAGTAGATAACAAAGTAAAGAAAAACAACCTATGTGGATTTGTTTTAAGGCTTTTCATACCACTATATATATCGAGATCAGAAACAAATGAGAAAAATTAATCTAGAAGAAATCTTTACAGACTGGGAGCCTCATCAAATACAAAGTGCTCTCAGAGGCTGCATCTCAGTTTAGAGGCAGATGCACTCCACACTTGCCCCTGCCCTCCCCTGCAGTCCCTGGCTGTCCAAGCTGGGAGGCACTGCCTATCCACATGCCGAGGTTCCTCCGAGACCCAACCGGGGCACAAGAGCCCAGGTCTTGTTCTGACAAGCAGTTAGGACATGGAGATAAGAGCCACTTAGACTGGGAAACTCTCCTGTTCCCACGGTTCAGCTATAACAGAGTACAGTTATCGGTGATTTGCTGCCAAACTGGAAAGGAGTCTCTAGTGCTCTGTCCTGGGCCCAACAGAGAATACACTGATGAATTGTACAGAGGACACTAAACTGGAGAGGCTTGAAAAGAGGACAGGATTAGACTGCAGAAGGATTTTGAAGACTTGGAGTAAAGGTTGAAAATCAACATCATGAAATTCAAAAGTGTAATACACCACATATGTGGTATAGAGAAGTCAAAAGTGTGCATACAAAATGAAAAACAATTGCATAGGTAGCAGTCCAGGAGTAAAGGACTAAGGATTATAGCTAATCACAAACTGAGTCAACTGTGGTTTAAAGAAAGGGAAATTTCATTCTAGCAGGGTCTGAGTTGAAGTACTTCAGTTGTTTCAGCAAAGTGCACTCTAACAAGGATGCAGCCGAATTGGGGAGAAGTCAGAGAGGGTAACAAGAACGATGATTATTTCAGAAAACATGATATACAATGAAAGGCTGAAGGATTTGGTTCAGGGAAATTGAAGACTATGTGATCTCGGTAGCTCCCTTCTAAGCCCTACAATTCTATTTTAACTAAAACAGTTATCATTTATTTAAAAACCCTTATGGGATTTTTAAATAAAAAGTAAAAATAAAAAAGGACAAATAATAAAAATATATAAAATATACACTAACTTTTCATTGAAAAGAAAAACATGAGAACGATCTTGAACAACTAAACTTTCATGTAGCAGTAAAAATAAAAATCCAAGAATAATGCACTGTCTAAAAAAACTAGTATCTCTACTGCCATTAAGTTTCTAAATAGAAAACTGATTGCCTTTCTCCTGCGTATTTCCAGATGTTTCTAAACTGACATAAGATGATCTTTTGGTATCAGTGGCATACATGTGTGTCTTTCCTGAATTTCTTCAGGTCACAATGAAACGTGTGCCAAAAAAGGCTGCCCACTTTTTCTTACAGTATCAGTTGGTCTTCATAGCTACCACAGTATTTCCACTATATGTTTTACATGAAAGACAGCTTTTTTCTTCTGGCAAGCTCCAGTTTCTACTTTTAAAATTCATTTTCTTTTAAGGCAGTCTTCTGATAAAAGAGGTAAAAGGATTTCATAAGGGCAAATTGAATGTCTTTCATCCAATCAAAACCCCTTCTGTCTGTGAGTGGTCTTTGTTTCTATGGTTTTGCAAGATACCAGAAAAATAACTGCATTTGCTGTGTGAAATTCTTTAATCTTACTTTAAAAACTGTTGTCTAAAACTAAGATACAACTGAACTCAAAGCATTACTGCTTAACAGTATACGAGTGCTAATTTCACTTATCCACAGTTAGAGACTAGAGTTACCTTTTTCTCCTTGATCTCCCTTTTGTCCTTTGAGACTAACCATATCCATGTTGTCCATCGTTCCAGGTTTTCCTGGGAGACCGGCTTCACCTTTATCTCCTTTGACACCAGGATCACCCTGTGGTCCAATTACACCTTTGAAACCTTGGCTACCTATAAAGGGATAGCACAGAATATTATACTGGCATGTAAAACTTTGCAAAAATATTTAATAGACAACAACAAATAAAATTAGCTATTTATTCAAATTTTGAGCACTGAATACCATGCTCTGGAACATCTCATTTCTCTCATATGAAGTTTTTTTATATCAGGACTTCGTAATAGTTCTGTCAAAAAAGTTGACATATTTTTCCTGCCTCACAGCCATTAATTTTAGACTCTCAAAACAATAGGGATAGAAGTTTTTCAGTAATATAGGGCATTAATTCAAGGATTTAATTAAGGCCTTCCTGCTGGCTTTTCATAATTTCAAACACAGTATTTTTCTTGGACTAGTATCTATAGCATCCCCACATCTAGCAAACCATTACGTTGTCGAAGAATGGATCAAAAATTCTGGCTTGGTGCCCAAATACAAGATTGCTCCTCGAATATGGCTTTCTAAATTACGCTGTTTCTATCTTACAGGGAAGTTACTTGATAGAAAACACTCCTTAGGCCAAACATACTCCTTATACTGGGTTATTTCCAGTCTTGTCTTCTGCTGGGAGAAAGACAGATTGTACAATTTTGATTTTGAGAAAATCTCTCTCTTACCTTTTTCACCAGGCAACCCTCGATCTCCAGCTGGTCCAGGAATTCCCGGCAATCCAGGAGTTCCCATAACTCCCATTTCTCCTTTGGCTCCTTAAACCAAAATGAAAGAGTGAATAACAGAAATAAAGCAAGCAGTGTAAAGAAGTACAAGAAATGGAATTATTTACTCCCTGTCATATTAGGAATTGCACTACTTAAGGGAAAACGGGACAAAGAAGATGATTAATCTAAAATAGCCTGACAGAGAAAACAACTGTAAAAACAGTGTTATGAAAACCAGAATAAAACACAGTTTGTAATGGGTTTTTGACAGATTCTTAAAACTTCCTATTACAGTAAACAATACTGTCATTGACAAAGGCATCGTTAAAACCACACACTGTCACTGAAACTGTGCAGAATAATCCCCTTTCATTATTATAGGCTAAAGGCTAGTTCCTGCAAGTTGTTGGACATGATCCACCAAAGGACTTGAGCAGCAGTTCAGTTACACGTGCACAGAGCTGCTTTACTAACGTCAGCCCGTGCGCTTTCCCAAGCTTGGGCTCTGTGATGGATCAATTCCTAACTGAGTGAAAGGGCATGCTACTGCAACTTAATAAAACAGTTGTCAGAAATGCTGGTTTCCGAGGAAAAAGATTTTTTACCTGTTGACCCTTTCAGTCCAATGGCCCCCTGTGGACCTGGCAAGCCGGGTAACCCCACAGAGCCTGGTACTCCAGGTTGGCCCTGGCTACCTTTATCCCCTTTTGGTCCTGGCATATCTAGACCGGGTATACCAGGGAAACCCCTTTCTCCTTTTATTCCAGGAAATCCTAGGAAAAACAGAAGATACAGCATTAGTTCTTAACAGAGCACACGGAACACCGTTAACAAGAATATCTGATAATGTCCACCTGTGTTTCAGAAATTACGTGGCATGAAGAATGAAGACTCAAAGCCAGACAGCAGAAACAGCCCTCATTTTCTAAGTGAGGCTTTGATCCTGTATGTATTACCCTCCAATGACCTGAGGAGACCAAACGAAATGGCAGGTGTTTTCTCAGGATGGCTCACCCTGTGTTTTGGACCAGACAGAGGAGGCTTGCCGACATGCCCCCCCCCCCCGCACCCCCGCCAAACTCACACCACAAAACAGTTCACGAGCCACGCTTTTACCAACGTCAATATCCATTTATGCCAAAAGGTCACTCCCAAGCACCGTCACGGGGGTGTTCTCCTCTCACCTGGAGGTCCCTGGGGTCCCGGCTGCCCGGTGGGTCCCGGCGATCCCTGCGGGCCCAGCCCTGGTGCACCTGGAGGGCCCTGCAAGCCTTGCAGTCCTGGGAGGCCGGGGTCACCTGCAGGGAGACAGAGACATAGCCCAAGTGTCCTCCTCTGTTAGGTGCAATCTTGAAATCTCATCTGCTGAAGGTGCTAGACAAAGTGCTTTGGAAGCATTTGGCCAACAAGACCTCATCTCAGCCTCTCACACCTCCTGCCTGGGCTTGGATGGACGAAGGGCTGCTCTTTGCTGCTAGCATTTGCTACTGGTGGTTGGCAGGGGAAAATGAGGGGAAGTAAAAGGGCAATACCCTGAGATATCAGCAGGATATCTCAGTGGTGAATAGAATTTTTGCTGCATCTATGGGGGAGTGACTTTCAACAGAAATAGAAATGCAGAGTTTTATTTTTCCAGCGATGTTACCTCTGAATCCTTGCTGTCCAGGTATGCCCGGAAAGCCTTGCTCGCCACGTAAGCCAGGCAGTCCTGGAGTCCCCTTTTCTCCAGGGATGCCAGCTGGGCCTGGGGGGCCTGGCAATCCCTTAGGGCCAGGGAGACCTACACCAGGTTCACCCTAGCCAAAGAGACACAATAGACTGGGAATCAACACATCAAAACCAAGAATTCATTCACTGACTGTATTTAAATCACTCGGAGGCAGAGTACTACACATGACTTCAGGGGAGAGCCGTAAGCCGTTAGCACTCATGTCAAGCATTCATCCATCTACTCTCTTCCTTTGCACGCACAGCGGGAAACATAGGACAGCTTAGCCAACTTTTTTTTTTTTCTAAGAGCACGATCTTTACACACATTCCTGTTAACACGGGCAGTCACAGATAACAGTATCAGCAGGTGACACCTACTTTTTGACCTTGTAAACCTGGTACACCTGGCAAACCATCCAGGCCAGGGGTTCCCGGAGTCCCCGGCAGACCAGGCGAGCCAGGCTGACCTTGGAAACCTATAAAACAAAACAAAACTCACATCATTACTGTCTCTGTAAGTGTCATCTGCTGTTTCTTCAGTCCTCTAATTGGACTATCGAGATCCTCACAGGGACATGTTTAAAAAGATCCGTGTAGTCTTTTATGTTAAACTTCTAGGGATGCCAGCACACAAATGTCTCAACAGAGATTCAAATGCTGAGTTTCATGTAGCATTTGGCTTCTGAGGAGAAACAACAACCCAGAAGAAATAAATGCTGAGTGTCTCCTCTTAAATGAATAGCCTTGTGGGTTCATGCCATTGAGAAATATCCTGTCTGCAAAACTGGGTTCCCAAAGACTTCTTCAGAAAAGGTAATTTAATGTGTGGGGCACCAGACTGAGGGATGCACAGCAAAATCCATCTGTGAATCAACACCTTTTGTTCAGCGTATGTCGCGTGACTTGTCCTACACGTCCTGCTGTGGGTTGCACACAGAAGGTTTCTATGCCACAGTGAGCCCATGGGAATGAGCCTTGGGAATGCGCCTTGGGAATGCAGGAAGGAATACATACAATATTCTGCAAATCACTTAAAGATAGCACTCACTCAACACCAGCACATGCTCAAGAAATTGAGATGAAGCTCTTCTCCCAGGCAAAGGTCTCAGGGAGTGGGAAATCCAGCTTTTAGACTAAGCCCCAGGGAATCCATTGGACAGAGTTGAATTCAAGGAACGGTCCTTGAAAGTAATGTGTTTATGTCATTCCTTTCTTGCTGGCATCAAAACTGCATACAGTAATCCTTTTCCAGGTGCAACGGGACTCTCCTGTTCAGGTTCGTCCCGCGTCAGTCTCGGAGAAACTAGAGGTGGTCACAGGTAAAGATTTGCCCTTTCTCCTTATCAAGTCTTTCTGACCCTCCCAGTTCACTGGTGTGTGGAATAGTAATAAATGAAATAATAATGAAGATACACAAGAATTTTGGGGATTGACGTGGCTGCTGAAAGCTCAGTCGTCTAGTTCTAAATGAGTAGCAGCACTATGAAATACATGTCCCAAAAATCCAAAACTAGAATATGAACATTTATACTCCCTCTAAACTATGTGCATACCCTGACAACGGCCATGCAGGGAAGACTAAACTTATGCTGAGTAAGCTGGTATTCTAACCAAACCACTCTCAGCCACCTGGGACACAGCAGAGCTGTTAGCTCTGGCCCAAAAATGTTATAGCTATGTCAGCAGGGTTTTTTGACCAACGACACACAGTGCTTCACCTCTCAGAAAGGTCATCTCGACTCTCAGAAACCTCAGTTGCTGCAATGTAAGGTGTTGTACCGTATCACTTTCTATTCTGGCAGTAGCTTTCACACTGTCTGTATTCACACCACGGCACTGCACAAAGCAAGCATGCGTTGAAAGTATGCTCATGGTGGTGGTGCTTGTGGACTTCCGCAAGGGAGCTTCTCCAGCTGCACCTCCCAAACCTCATGCAGCCATGGCTGGATGATAGCGCAGGCCTCCATCCACACTCCAGTTATGCCAGCTCTGTTAGATGGATTTTATCCAGCTCTGTTAGATGATAGCTTTATCTTACCTTTGGGTCCTGGAGGTCCAGGGAACCCTATACCTGGCTGCCCAACAGCACCTTTTTCTCCTGGTAGGCCGGGTCTACCTGGAGGCCCGGGATTCCCTTTGTCACCTTTGCAAGTGAAAACAAGACAAATATTAATACAAAGGCTAGCTTCTGGGGAACAGAGCCATTATGATCATCAGACAAAGATTAACAGGCTACTGTACCTTGGGGTCCAGGGAAACCAGGTGGCCCAGGAAGGCCGTCCGCCCCAGGAGGTCCGGGGAGCGGTACAGTTCGTCCTGCTTCACCCTTTGCTCCTGTGAATGTAAAGAAATATTAAGTACAGGAACTGATGACATTAAACAAGGGGGTTTCACCTAGCCAGCAATATTAGTCCACCATTACATTACACATTACCATTACAACGGACTTGTTATGAAGTTTTTTTGTAGAAGATTCACAGAAACTAGGATGAACCTAAACCACCCCGTTTGGCCTAGCAAACTCTCCAAGAAAACCACCCTCAAAGTTCTGCAATTATACTGCTGAAAGCAAATACTGATTTTAGAAAGTTTTTTTTATTTCAATCTTAAATTCTGGTGACCCTCTAAGTTGTACCACTTAAAGGACACAAGTTTTATTTATTTATTTATTTTAAGCATACTATAGCATTACCTGGAAGGCCTGGTAAACCCGGGGTTCCAGCAAGTCCTCTGTCTCCTTTGTCACCGGGTAACCCTGCAGTGCCTATCCCAGGAGGGCCAGGAAAACCTCTTTCACCACGTACTCCAGGGAATCCAGGCTGGCCAGGGGGACCACGTTCTCCTTTCAAGCCAACTGTACCCTAATTTTTGGAAAGTATAAGTGTATTTCTTGCCCGATTAGTAAGATAGAACACATCATTCTCTCTCTTTGAATATACTGTAACTTGGATTTAGCATAGGTATCTGTAATGCTGAGGAAAATGGATTTTTTATCACCGAGTTCAATGGAAACAGAACTGGTTCCACGTAGAATAGCACACAGAAATCGTACCTAGTGTGCAATGCAGCTAACTGGACCACGTAGGCTATGTTCCCAGCAGTGGATCTGGGAGCAGACGTGAGCTCCACATCCACATCAGCTGAACGCTCTATCAGTGCAAGACTTTGAAGCATTAGTTTCCACAGGAAGAGACGTATGCTAGAACAGAGTTGCATCTTGTCTTAACAATCTCTACTTGGATAATTGCATTCCTTCAGTCATCTCCAGATAATCAGCTAAATCATCCACGCTAGTTCTCACTATCAAGCTGTGAGAAAGGGAGAAAGGAACAAAACTGTTGTCCATGTCCACAACTCTGCGGGGGAAGTAACCTTGCTCTGTACGCCTGAATGTAACAAGCCATGCTGAACACATCTGAGGCAGATCACTTATTTGATTGACATGTAAAAAAAAGGGTCAAAATCTAACTCTGAAATAGTCTGTTGTTGAAGGACCGTCTTCCTCACTAGTTCCAGGGAAAATGGAGTCTTCCTCTGAGGGAGAATGAGCTACTCAAGGTAAGGACAATATATGGAACAATAAATGAGGCCAATAAACATAAAGCACGTATAGGGCATAAAAGCATGTGAATTGTGATCTGAAAGACAGAATGTATAGGACAGTATGTAAATATAAACAAAAACACAGTAGGACAATATGTAAACATAAAGAAACACACATACCGATGCTCCTTTTGGACCCTGGGGACCTGGCAATCCATCTTTTCCTGGTCTTCCTTCTCTTCCAGGAGTTCCTGGTTGTCCTGGGAAACCAGGATCTCCCTTTTCACCTTTCAGGATAGAATCATAAGAAAAATCTCCTGGTTCTCCTTTTGCCCCAGGGCGGCCCATAAGTCCTGGAGTGCCGGGAGGCCCCTGAAATTTAATAAATTCAGATGTCATCAGCTGCCCTACCAACCATTCAACTGATACAAAAGAAAACAGAAATTAAAGACTAGACCCAAATCAAGTAAACCATTAAGTTTTTGATCGAGGAGGTCAAATGAGACTATTTTCCAGGACACAGCAGTGTGAATAAGGGATTAAAGCAAATCTTCTTGTCTTGACCGTTTTGTCATTTATCATTATCACAGGTATATCATTTTAGATGGTGTGTATAAACTTACCTCACTTACACAAGAACTGCAGGCCATGACACCAAAAAACTACTCTGCATTTTCAGTAGACTACCCACTGGATTTCAGTTATGCATATTTATACAATATCACCATCAAGTTAAACGAGGCTTTGTAAGAAGGTATTTTCAGAGTTAAAGTGTCTGCCCCAACCTTTAAATGCTGAATTCTGTAACACTATGGAACCTATTTCACTGATGCAAATGCAACAAAACTATTGCTACATTTCCACGATAATTTACAACACCAGCGGAAGTAGTACTAATACAGGAAAATGACACACTTCCAGTATGCAAAGACAAACTCAGACAAACTTACAGGCTTAAATCACTTATACAAGGCCCACCCATGATTTTCTTTCTTTCAAAACCTTTTAAATCAACTGTAATATCCATCAAATACATATACTGTCTATGAAATTAAATCAATTGTCTTATACAAAATTCAAACCTTATTTGCACAAGAGCTAAGACTAACTGAAGGCTGAAAGCTTCTCCCTGGGTAGTTTATTTATGACATTTAGCTGATGCAAATACACATTTCCCTCCATTATCGACATTCACATTACTAACATTCATTGCTTTTGTACAATTAACAATCACAGCCAGTTAGTACTATCAGAATACGACGCACATGCTCAGTTTTCTAAGCTCTCCTAGGAAGAAATTATCTACCTACTAATATACCTATTTCCAGAATTCCAATTTTTCCCTACGTATTTTCTAGAACTTTGACGAACTTTTCTCATAGGAACAGTCTCTAATTTCAAGTGAATCAGAGACACTCACTAGGGTAGTAAATCACAAACTTCACGGGCAATGTCCACTGCTTATGGCTGATGTATGCCCTTCACTTACACCTCAACCAGAATGCAGTCAAAAGTAATCTTTCCATTAGCTTTGGTGGGTCCTGGGTCAGACTCTGATGCTCTGGCATGGCTCTAAACAATGTGAGCTTCCGAGGCTGGCCTCTGTGTAGTTTTTCCAAGCTAAACTATATGCTGAATCATCACCGAGCTGAACTTTGTGGAGCAAAACAAGCTTAAAAGCATTCAGAATGGCAGCCAGTCCTCATCTGATGAAAGACATGAACAGAACTTGAGAGGCAATAAAAGGAAAATACAAAGGTGTGGCAAAACATGTGCTGAGAAAAAATGCCAGACACGAAAAAAAGCTTAAATACATCAGGATGCCTTTTATTTTTCTCCACTGTTTTTTCATGGATCCCATTGATATTATAACAAATTCAGTCACTGAGTAATACCATCTTCTTTACCATGGTGGAAATAGAGAGTGGACTCCATCTTACCTAACCTTCATTGGCTGAATTCAGGCATCTAGGCTTTGTTTATACTTAAGGGAGAGAAACAGATTCCTTGAGTAAGGAATTCATACAGGTGGGTTGGTTTAACTTCTGAAGGTGCCTCTCTTGCATGGCTGGTGATAGAGGGAGCCTGCATAACTCCAGTGTGCGTTAAAGCTAGAGCACGTGAGTGTCACTGAGAAGTTATGTTGCCAAAAGGGATCAGCTGGAAGGAGAAAACAGCTTTGGGGAAAAAAGTCTGGGAAGACTCTGACAAACTCAGTCTACTTACATTAGGAACGGTGTCAAAATCCACATTACACTACGGGAATGTGTATGCTAAGGTAGGTCTCGACAGCATACCACAGGGTACGCCCAGGGACACTCAAGTGAGCTCTGACGAGATCAAATGTAGTTGTGCTAGTACAGTGCTCATCTAGGAGTAATTTGTGTCACGTTTTAGACAAGTGCTATGCTTATGGCTGTTCTGCTTCCGATAACCAGCCTTACTCACCGAGAGTCGTGTTGCGCTGTGTCAACATAATTTACAAGTAATCATATTATCAGGATACTATCTACTTTCACAGCCTTCCTTTATTTCTTCAAAACTACTTCGCTTTCCTGCTAACTAATTATGTTTTATGGAATATACTGCACACATTTCCCAAAATTCAGACAAATTGCGAAAGCAGATGAATGCCAGTATCAGACCGCTTCCAGGACACGAGATGGCACCGTCTCTCTCGCAATATACCCCTCCACAACAGCAATCAGCTACTGGAACGGCTCATCAGACGGTCAGGGCAGACCTGCACCTCTCTCCTGAGAAATCCTACGTTTTGCCCACCTCCACTGCTTAGCTTGCTCAGCCAGAAGGCCGTGTGTCCTGCTGAGCTCATATGATGGGCAAACACAGAAATATAACCTGTTTCTGACAGCTTTTTTTTCCTCCCGTAGCTCAACCACCCTGCTTCCTAGTTCATTTTGCCAAGCACAGTTCCTTAATTTTATCACATCGCTGCGCTGGTCTGTTTTTACACAGAACTATTACACAACCACACTGATGATCACAGGTTTTTTGATCATGTGCCTCACAGGACACACAGCATTTGTCAAGGCATTACTTACAGGTACCCCTGGAAGGCCATCAAGTCCAGGTAAGCCTCTGTCACCCTTGAAACCTGCTTGTCCTGGAAAACCTTTTCAGAGAGACAAAAATACAATCCTATTTATTACATGCTTTTACATATAGCTCATTGTACGTGAATTCTTTGTGATCCTTTCAAAGTGTCTCATTCCATCTCCCGTTATATCAACATAATGCTGCTACAGTCTGTGACGTTGTCTGGATTCACGTGCTTACGTGTCTGCATTCATAAACTCAGAAGTTGATGACTCATTTGACTTAGGAGTGAATTCACCTTACTATTTAGACCTATCATGTAACCACGGCAGTCTTGAAACTACGTAAACTGTATTCATTTTTCTTAAGAGCCACTAGAACAAACACCAGGTATAGTATCACTGTTTGCATGTGGCATTTCTCTCATGTGGTAGCAGAAAAACAAGTATTTTTTTTGGCCACAGAACTTAATGCTAGGATTGAGAATGTATGTATGGGCCACTGCGAAGCCTGGGCACATCGGGCAAATGCTTCCCACATTATTTTTCACTCTCACAATCTTCTTTGATAATTTTTGGTCTACAGTTTCAAAGATCCTCCACTGTGGCCAGTTTCTGCTTCCTTGGCAATTCTTGTTGATTACGTCAGAAATTTGGAATCAGGCCAAAAATAGGAATATTCCATCCCCCTCTCATTAGTTTCACAAACAATTTGATTAGTGGGACAAAGTGTAATTAATTTTATCATATATGCCACATTTTTAGATTTTAGCCTACGTAGTTAATTCTCAGGTAGTTAATGAGTTTTTACCTGCTGGACCTGGTGGCCCTTGTGGTCCTGGAAGTCCAGGAGGTCCTACTTTATCACATAAGGCACAGGATTCACCTTTGTCACCTGAAAAAAAAAAAAGCAGCAAAACTAATGAATAACAATGAAAAGACTGAAGACAACTGCAAGCAGGTGGATTCAGGGGCAAATGTCAATTTAATACACTTCATGTTGAAAAAATAAAAATAAATGTGCTACTTCTTAGCTACATGCTTCAAAGAAAACTTATCATCAAACTGATATTCAAAATTCTTTAAAATTTTTAAAGGAATTGTATAAGAATCAACTCAAGTCTTATCCTAGGGATAACATTTAACCAAACAGTTAAAAGGGACCAGGCTGAAGAGGATCAAAAAGAAGGCAAGAAATATACACTGGGTATAGAAGAAATAAAAAGATTAAAGCAGAAAAAGAACGTCTGTAGTCACTGCAATTTTGCAATTTTAGAAAAGCAGTGAGCAGAATGAGATTAGGAAGGATCAACCATTGTGTAAAAGAGTGCAGCTCGTTCTTTTTGTACGTCCATTTAGCCAATGCTGCTAAAACACATGGCTGACAGTCCTATTTATAGGTGTTACAATTTTAGCTTCAATTATACTCATGGCAATGATTCATAAACCATTTCCATTTCCAACTCATCTGCCCCTCTCTAATCCTTCATCTCAGAATTCGCATCCTAAATTGCCATGACTAGTTCAATTTACACTTAATGGGGCTATACGCAACCCTTTCTTTCTTCCCAGTTCCTCTTTCAGCCCTGCGCCATCCTTTATCACCTGACAGCATGTGTAGGCTAAGTGAAATGTAAGTGAAGTTTGTGTCACACAACTCAACACACAATATCCTTCTTTTACTCACCAGACTCAAGAAACATCTTCCATGACGACTGTTTGTTTAATATGAACTATTTAACTAACTTTAAGTACACCTTCTCTGAGTCCAGCCGAACTTGCTCAGCCTGTTTACACACCCAAGCTCCAGAGCATTAGAAAGCAATCACTTTAAAATAGTATTACCTTTCTCTCCCATCTCTCCTGGAAATCCATCTCTTCCTGGAAGTCCAGGACTACCTGGTGCACCCGGTTCTCCCTGCTGGCACTGATCAATTCCATCTGCGATGGAAATGCAATAAATATTATTGTTTCACAAATGCAAGTTTCCATTATAGGGCTGTATCTATGAATGTCCCAGCTGAACGTATCCATGAAGAGTGATAAGTCAGGATAGCATTTTACTTTTCTATTTGATTTATTTTGAAAAATTTAACTGGGATTCTGTATTCTGATTCCATATATACTGCTTAAGAAACCCTGAGAATTACAGCAAAAAGACAGGCTCTGCCATAATAAGGTTACAAACATCTTTCACATAAAATCTCTTTTTATTCCAAGTTTTGGCTAAGAAAAGTGCTGTGAGTGAAAAATTGCTGGTTTGACCCTGAAGAGAATGGAGAATATTGACATTCTGAAGAAATTTATTAAGTAGAGTTTTTTTGTACCCTGATTTTTGGTTTGGATGTTTTAGGAAACTTGCTAAGTCATGAGCAGCTTGTTAACATCTGTTTAACTTCTCCACACTGACCAAGCTTCCTGAAAACAAGAAACTTCATACATTAGGAACTGAAGTAGGTAACAAATGAGAAAATTTAGCAGGCTTGCTGTGAGAATACGAATTATGCTTGTTCTGTTTGATGATATGGCACAGGTTCTGACTCAATACAATATGACATCGTTTTAGCCAAAGCTAGTAGTCAAAACGTTAATGTGAAGTTTGGCAAACAACAGTTAAATGAAAACAAATTGTTTCCCATTATGCACTTGAAGAAAGCTAAAGAAGTGTCTGGGGAAGGAGCAGAATTAAGCAGTGACAGAAACATGTTGTATGGAAAACAGAAATTGCTCTTATTTTTAGGGCAAGGTAAATTCTAGCTATTTAATTCCATATTCTAGGTGCTGGATTTTGTACTGTTTCATTGGCAAACAC
This sequence comes from Cariama cristata, assembly GCF_000690535.1. Classification (NCBI taxonomy): domain Eukaryota; kingdom Metazoa; phylum Chordata; class Aves; order Cariamiformes; family Cariamidae; genus Cariama; species Cariama cristata. The sequence continues at coordinate 63,450 of NW_009599092.1, read as the reverse complement.
AGCAACAACTACGCATCTTCAACTGTTTCTGAACAAAGTGTTTTTGGTTTAGGAACTCCATAATGTTCCTTTCAATAGTTTTAGATTACCTAAATTACTGTAATAGGGATATCATTCTTTATGTTGAAATGAAAACTTAACTCACAGTATCAGTATCACCTATAGCAAAAGTGTTCCTTCAATAAAAGAGTTAAAACATCAGTTGTAAGGAGCTATTAAGCAAGGACCACTTTCATATGTACTTTTTTCATTGCTTCATTGCAGAGCAAAACCAAAACATTTTTCTCTTTAAAAACGCTTTACCAGAATCTAATTATACATAGCTGTATAATGCTGTTATCATTACTATTAATGTTACATATTTGTCACATCTTTACTAGCTTTTCATTTACCTCTATAAAGCATGTGTTGACCCTGTTCTCCTATAAGATAATTTCATTTTACCATAAAAACTTCTGGCAGACTAGTATCTCAGTCTGCAGTTCTTACACCTGCTCAGTCTGCTACATAGATTGGTACTGCTGACCTGTAAACTGTGATATTGAACAGCTAGCTTGTATGCCAAGAATAGTATTAGCATCTGTTATTTTTTTAATTGAAAATCTACCAATACCTCTAGGTTGGCACATTAGGACACAGGGAAACCAGTATGTATTAAGGTCAATTATTTGGTTATATTGTAACAGTCCACAATGAACTTTAGAAGAAATTTTAAAAACATTCAGCAAAGAATCCTTGTCTCAGTAAGGAAACAAGCAGCTTGCTGTATCATGGAACAGCTTTTACTTGGTCCTTTAACAACTCAGATATGTTTCTCCCATGATGTAGATGCATTCTGACAATAGCTTTTATAATCTTGTCTCTTTTTTCTTTTTTATGTGCATGCAATGTCCATTATTGAGCCTTCGTCGTGAAAATCAAGCGAGTGCTTTACCTACCTGTTTTGCCTGGAGGACCTGGTGGGCCAGGTGACCCCGGGGGACCTGGGAAACCATCTCGCCCAGGCGGGCCGGGTAAAGGGAATCCCGGGGAACCCTTTTCACCTTTTTCACCTCTCTCTCCAGGCACACCAGGTGATCCGACCCTGTCTGGAAGTGGTCGACCTTTGGATAGAGTAAAACATACATGAAAAAAGTGACAAGTGAAAAGACAGTAACATTATCAATACACTAGTTTCCATTAGGTTTCAGAGAGAAATGGAGAAATGTTAGTGCAAAATAAAAAAGGGACTGTATTTTTACTCTTGGTGATTTACACAAAATTGAGATTATACACTCACTACAGATCAGAGTAACTCCCTTCAGTTAGGTCCCTAGACAAACACACTTCTTCTGTACTAAGTGCCTTTCTGAGATTTAGTTGAATCAACTTTTGCTGGGCAGTAAATACTGGCAACACAGGAATTCATTTAGCTATTACGCTTAGAAACTATTACACACTTCCTTATCCCATAATAAACCAAATCTTAAATACAGTGTGGGGCATAATAAACCAAATCATAAATACATGAGAAAGGGACAGTGTGTCTAAGAACTTCAGTAAATAAGTATTCAACAATGCTAGCAGATTTCAGGAATGCTAAAACCAAAACTGCTTGCAGGAATAATAAGCAAACAACAGCCAATAAAGAGAAGCAGTTAAACAGCTAGAAAAAAAAAATACTTAAGATCTCCTTTTAGCTATTTGTACAGTCACCCAGGTCTTCATACTTTAATAAGTTATTTCAGTTCACAACTAATCATTAGACTTGATCACTAAACCACTTTGAGCTTTCTGCAACATTGCAGGAAGATACAAAAGTCGCACAAACCTCAATTTCTGTAGGGTAATGACAGACCAAGAGCTACCATTCTGCTTGTCTTGTCACACAGAATTCTTTCAGGATTATTACAGTGGTACACAGCATCTCCTCCCTAAACTGTCAAAAATTTCCTGGAAACTGTCTGACCCTGGCTCACAACAGTTTCATATTCATCTCCCTGTCAAGACAGAAAATGCGAGCAAAGGAGGTAATCGTAGCATCACTGCAGGATGTGCTGGAGTCAGGTTTCCACACACAATTTGCTTAATTTTCAAAAAGCAAGTATTGTGGTTCAGTTCAAACACATGTACATGTACATATATACATAATAGCAGTGTTGCCATGGATGTGAAGATGTTAAGACTACAAAAAAGGGAACATTTGCAGGCAAAAGAAATAACTTTTACTAGATCAAATGACACGGTCAAAAAAAAGCAGGAAGCCTTCAGGAATGACTTTGATCTAATAAATGTTACTATTTCTCCCTGCAAACCTTGTTTTACTATATTTATGCAAAGACATAGAGATGAAGAGAGAGCAAAACAGATTATCTACATATGAGTATGCATACATAGGTACATACGCACATACCCGTGCACATATTCACATTTTACAACCCTTCTTGCCCAAGGGCACCATACGCTCTGGGCTGTCTCTGCCGACCTGTGCACACTACTTCTTCAGTTTAAGCAGAAAGTTATCAGGGCTCTGCACAAAGAGCAAGGCTGGATCACGTCAGAGACACGAGAAAAGCAGTCTACAGGAAGGGCCGAGGGGGGTGATCAGACCCCCGGAGAGGCCACTGCCTGGGTGCTCTGTAAGCCAGGCAGTAACTGGCAGCAGCTACGGGGAACGTCTCTCGGGACTCTTCAGCCAAGAAGAACACGGGAAAAATGTGAACAAAATCAGTGGCCATAAATTCCTACCTGGAGGTCCTGGGATTCCTTGTATACCCGGGAAACCTTTAGAAAGAGAGGTTTTCAATTAGGCAATGACGTCAACAATGCCAACGTCAGTGAACTTTTAGCACATGTAATTTAAGTACACATTACAAGCTAGTATGCCCTGAATCAAAGGTTAAGTTAAATAATCTATAGATATCTGCAAGCAATACATTTAGGCAAAAGGCCCTGCTGTGTGCCATGTTCTCCACCGATCTTTCTTCAATAGGGTAAGGTCTGTAACGGGGAAAATGGGAAAGGGAATGCTTGATTTTTTCCTCTGTTGACTGAAGAATTTTGTAAATTATGCAAGCCAATTTTAAGACTAAAATTTAGCTACTGACTTTTAGAAAGGGGTCTCAAGATTCTCTGCATTATTATCCTCTTTATGCTTGTGTTGATTTCCACCTTTCTTAAATAAACTCACTGGTTTATTTAACTGCCATAAAAACAGATCCCAGTTTATCCTTTTCCAATTTACAACTGAACGGCAGTCTTATTTATGATGAGAAGAAGCGTCCTACAAACTACAACAAAATGTAATAACCTCAAAGCAATTAAATAACTGGAACATTTCACTGTCATATAGAGCTCCTGAGCTCACAGATAGTGCATTCTTGATTTCCTTTAATAAGAAAACTAAAAGCATAAGTCAACCAAAAAGGCAAGACAAAATACATACCTTTTTCACCTTTTTGACCTTTCAGTCCAGGCAAACCTGAAACTCCAGGCTCTCCTTTTTCACCAAAGGAATCTACTGGTCCAGTATCTATAACCTGAATGACAGGACAAAGACTGGGACACTAGAAACATACAACTGTGCTCTCCTTTGTATCTCCTCCATATTGAGAGGCCATTTTGGTTTGTATTAACAATTTTGAGCAGTTTTGGTTATACTTGCAATTTCAGCCATACATAACAACTGCTATGAGAGGGTTGTAGCCGCTGAGGAATTACCACGGAAAATAAGTATTTCCTATTCTACCAAAATTCCTTCATATCAGTAGTAGGATTAAATGGAGAGCTTTATGGCACCTTTCTGAACAAGAACAATGCCAAGAAACCTCAGCATGGTCTAAGCACTGACCCATTAGGTTTCTATTATCTTTAATTTTAAAATATTCTGTTCTGGCAATTCCTGCTAACATTCACCTGAGCTTGACATATAGGATACTAACATTTACAATGAAATATTCAGGAAGTGTGCACAGTTTTTTAGATCAAATTAGCAGATGTTGGGAATTTTCCGCCATGTTGGGAAAGCAGCACCACCAATGGTCTATTTGTTGCTGACTAATCCCATTTTTTATTTGAAGTGTTAAAAAAATTACAGACTGCAAACCTGACGCATTTACTTTTGAAGTCTCTTTTGGATACTTTGTATTGATTAACTATCATTTTCATAGTTCAAAACATTTGAAATTCATATTCTTTGGGAGCTCCTTTCCCAAATTTCAAACACACTTGGAAGAACTGTATCCAACTTTTGTTTCCATTAAGAAAAAATGAGGACATGACTGATTAAAATGAGATCAGAACATGCATAGTCTCTCTTTTTTTCCTCATTGTTTGAGCATTTTGACTTTCACAAAATTTGTACTTTCTTTTACGTTTAAAATAAAACAAGGATTTATTTTACTTACTCTTCCTGGAAGTCCTGGAAAACCTCGTTCACCTTTGTCACCCTAAATCAAAATACAATCTACATTTTCAATCCAGATCAGATTTTCTTCCCCACAAAATAGGATTTCCTTAGCAAATGAACACTTTGATACAGATTCAGACAGCTTCCAAATGATAAGTACCTGGACCATTACAATAAGCAGTAAGTAGTTTGCAGGCCTGTACTGCTTTACACTATGTAAAGAGAAACTGGAACCTTTAGGAAAGTACATTTGTATGTATGCTGGCTGGGCAAAGTGCTTGTGAAAATAAAGCCTGCAATAACTCATGTAAGAGATCTAAACCAGGGATACCTACACTACCTTCATTTTGACTTTTCCTAGTCTCTGAATGATGACTTTAAAACTTAGTAACATTGATTTAATATTGCTTTATGTGCATTCATTGCTCTAATGCACATCTATGAACACACCACACAAGCTCTGAACTCATTCTGTGCTATGGGAAGCAAATGCCGGTACTACACACCTTCGTACCAGGTTCCCCAGGTCGTCCTGGAATCCCAAACCCACCAGGCAAACCCTGTATGTAGAAGACAGCAAAATCAGGAAAGAGAAATATAGTTGCATCTTAGCCCTGGTAGCATCAAAGTTTTAAATTTTCAAACCAGTCACTAATTCACCAAAAGCAACAACTTTAAGTAAACAATTCTGAAGACTAGAAAATTTCAACCATTTATAATACACAGACAGTTCTTCATTCTGAATGTAAGAAACAGTACTGGCAATTCAGTGAAATACGTACAGGTTCTCCTTTTGTTCCTGGTTCACCATCTTTTCCAGGCTTTCCCTGTAAAACATTGAGTTCCACTCTGCTTAAACAGATGACAACATACAAGCCATTTCTAAATACGATGGGTGAAACACTAGAACAAAACAATCACTATTGTAATGCATTAATTGAAGTGTGCTAACGCAGCTAATGGTGCAGAGGGTACAAATCAGGCAAACTGTGACTGCCTAGTGCTTATGTTACTCAACATCCCACAAGCTGCAGAATTAAATAAAATCCTGAAAATCTGTTCCCTGATCCAGGAATAACAAACAGATTTCCCAGTGAAGGAGGCTTCAAGACAAAATATATCAACAGGACAGGAAACTGGAACCAGACCCAGAAACTCCTCCCTTCACAGCAATCCCTTTCTATATGTATACTCTCCAGCCTCACAAAACCTTTATTCATAGACATTTGGTGGCTCAGTCTCAGCAGAAGGCTTGGAGAGTGGCCCCGTATCAGAGCGCGTGGCAATCTAGTGGTAAAAAACACTTCCTCTAAGTTGAAAGCTGTAATTTCACATCACAAGGCAGATAATAACCTAGAATCCAAGACTCTCTCCTCCAGAGCAAACTGATTCACTATTGGACCACTGAGTCAGCCTACAGAGGGGATTAGATTCCCTTGAGGTAGATGGACTAACCTACTTTTCAGCATTCCCTTCCTCTTCCTATGGACCATGAAGGGACTAGCACCTCGGCTTGTACCTAATCCACTGGACACTTTTAGTTGGTGTCACAGTGTTTGGGTTGTATGCCTATCATAAGCAACATGAATATGTCCCATAAACCCAAGAAAATTTATATACTTAATACACAAAGTAACAGTGCATGCAGCTCAGTCTAAAAAATAATCGCATCAGTTTAGGTCAAAAAATTCCATCTAAAACAATGTAACTGAAGGATAAAAATGATACAACAAAGATGAAGAGGGCAGAACCACCGAAGTGTGCAGCTATGGCATCTTACAAAGAAAAGTTACAAATAATTTTTAATGACTAATTAAAAACATGATCTGTAAAGTCAAGAGAGTCTTCCAATGTAAGTGTGATTGGAATTAATCACATGGTTTCATTCTATGAAACGAGAATATCAGATCTTAACACCTGTTCATCTTTTAAGCCTTATCTTAATTACTTGAATAGAAGTAGCTATGATTTCCTTGAACAGCAACAATTGTATACAAAGTATCTTGGAAACTTTGCTCAGGGAACTCTGCAGAAACTGAAAGCCGTATTTTTGAACAATTCAAAGGTGCCCTTGCTTCCCCAAGTTCTAGGCTAACATTTCTCCATTCTTCCAGCTTTCAAACCCTCATTTACTCTAAGAGTAAAAATACATAGATGACAGCAAAGATAACCCCATCATGTATCTTTACTGAAAGGATGACAAAAGATTTGACCTTGAAGTATAGTAGAGGGAGATTTTCTCTTTTTCAGGCTGAAGCACAATTCAACACCTATAGATGTGCTGCGTCTTTTTCTAACAGTTTATGAAGACCCACAATTTGAGAAACAATACTTTAGATATGTTTGCATGTAGAAAACATATGGTTTTGCTACCAGCTCAGCTATGAAAGATATGGCATGACTCATACAGAAGCTGTATGGATGAGACTATGATATAGGTCAGACTACGCAACCGTAACAGACCTTATGGTCTCAAGCATCTGCAGTCAGGTAGAAACCAGCAAGCGAACGGATCTCAGTCATCTACGTTTTTTGCTCCGTTTGTGTTCTTTCTAAGAAATGGTACCTTTAGGCTAAGCAGGCTTATTTTGTAGATTGCACGTAAGAGTACTTGAAACAAATTCAACATGTTCCATGTAGCTAAAGTCATTCCTACAGAGTGATTTGTTTCGCTTTGCTTTTCCTTCTGTTCTGGAATGACTTAATCTTGCTTCAGTTGGGATCAACAGAAGTCCTGCCTTTGCCTTCAGCACTGCAAGCTACTGTTAGGTGTCTTTAGTTACCTGAAAGCATGTTACATACTAATATTACCGTGTGTTATTAATACCTTGGTGTGTACACCTGTCCTACAGGAAAACTTGTTTGTTTGAAATACACCAAATTTGCTGTTTCACTAATGGTTGCTAAGTTTAAATACCTTACGGAACAATACAACTGTAATTATGGTATTGATAAAGTTCAGCATACTTACACGTGGACCAGGCTTCCCAGGTTCACCCTTTTCTCCTTTGAAACCTGAACCTGGCAATCCCTGGAAAACAAATACACACCAGATTAAAAATACTGCCAAATTCTAAAGTAAATTTGCTTTTATCAAATAGCTGTAAAGATATTCAGGGCCGTAATCAGATTCTTCACAATTTTTATAGTAACCAAAAAAAAAATTATACACAATACTCACTGGGGCTCCCTGTTCACCCTTTTCACCTGGATCACCCTAACAAAATTACAAAAAAAAAAGTAGATTAGTAAGCAAAACCTTAACCATTATTCATTTAGGCTGTAAACGATTCAGTTCTTCATGTCAGCAAAAGCACATTTAATCCTGTTCTCCACTTCAAAAACTATGCCTAATAGTATGATGTGCAAGAAGCAGTTAGACAAACACCAAATGTGAATCCATTAAGAGAGTTTATTATACTAGTACATATTGCTTAGACTGCCTAATTAAATAATTGAAAAATTAATTAGCATTCAGATTCCAAGAATGTAATTCTGTATATGAAAAGACCAGTCTAAGCTATTTAATTCAAATTTTTAGAATATTTGGTGTTTACAGGACTATGCTTATTAATCCTCCTTCACCAGAAAGTCCTCTGCTGTATGAAATTATGCAATTTATTATGCAATTATTTATGCTTTTACCATTTATCATATATCTTTCAGAGGAACTTCTAGAAAGACAATCAAAATTCTTTCATGAAGTAAAACAGGGAGAAATTTTTGAAAAATTTGCTGTAGGTGACTTAATATTTTCTTTTTTCTGTTTTACTGTTGTTTGCTAATTCCTATTGATTATATTTCAATGAAAAGTACAGCAAGATCAATCATTTAAGGCCTCACCTTTTCTCCCTTTATGACTTCACTCCCTTTTTCTTTCATGTGTGGTGCTGGTCCTGGTAGGCCTGGGGGGCCCCTTACCCCTTGTTCTCCCTGTCAACACCAAATCCAGGATAGTCCATTGAAAACAGTACTGACACTAAGAACAAACATTACTAAGACCAATAACATTAAAGAGAACTACCACCCACTTTTGAAAATATAGCTAAATGTTTTTTTTAAATTCTTATTTCAGCATAATCAGTCACAGAAAGGGTTACATACACCATTATAGGAGATACAACTGTATAATGGGTGACAGACAAAGACTGCCTTGAAGAAAGATCTCTGAATCTCCTGTTAGGGTGAAGATTGATTAATACCGAATATCAGGAACACACCCAATTAAAATTATTGTAAAAGCAGAAAAGTTTTTTAGTGCCTCCTTTAGGAGGAAGGAGATTAGGAGGAAACTAATGCAGACAGGCCCTCAAGAGTCATACCACAGATAATTCTGGACAGCACATTAAATTTACCTCAGAACTAAATCGATTTCAAATAAATCTCATGATGAGTCCTAACATACAGAGTAAATGTTTCCAGATCTGCCTACTGCAAACTAAAGTAGCTGGTACTATTCACAGCTGGAAAACGGGATAACGACCTAAATTAATGTCAGGTTTAACCTCATCATGAACAAAGTCTGTAATGCTTCATGACCTTTGTTCATTTAGGTGTAAGTTAGATTTACTCAAGTCTTCCAAAAATTACATCACTGATTTTCTGCATTGATGGATTCCAACAGTTTATTTATTTAAAACAAAGTATCAGGAATGTTTCTGACGGTTGTTCTCTAGAAGTTTTCAAAAGACTTACCTTTTCACCTTTGGGACCCTGAAAGCCCAAGCCCATGTAGCCCTAAAAATATAAATTACACATACCTGGTCAATTTTTGTCAGCAGTGCATACATGAATACATACACACATATGAAGGTATTTTGTACATGACAAAAGTTAAGAGAGGATATAAAAGACAGAATATGTCTTCTAAATGCACATGTGAAACAAATAAATAATTATGTCCTAACCTGCCTGCTGTTTTAAGTCCTGCATCTCAGTAATTCATGAAAAAAACAGAATGAAATTTATCAGATAATTTTATTGTCAGTATGCTCTTTTTTCCAACATTTTAGTGAAAATGTTGAGACTTCTAGATGAATTCAAATAATCATAGAATGGTGTAATTACACAGATTTGATCAAGTGAGATAAAAGATCTAAACAAATGCAAAAAAAACTAAAAATGTGTTAAAAATCTCTCTTAATGATGCCCCCTAAGACACAAAAATAGATCCCAAAGTGTAAAAAACCCACTTCTTTAGGACCATTAGTTTCTAGTTTTTTGGGGATCTGGTGTGTCAAATAAATAAACAAATAGACTTAATCTTTATTATAAAAAGAGTCTTACCTTTTCGCCTGGGGGTCCTGGTGGCCCTGGGGGACCCTACAAGACAGTACAATTTAGCATATATACGTATATAGTATACTAGGTGGAATAATGCCTTACCCTATAAAGACAGCAAAAATGCAAATCTTTCCATTAAACCAAAATGTAAAGTCTTTTTCTGCTACTTTGCATAACTCACAACTTAGAATAAATAATAAAACCAAACAGAATCTGTCTAAGATCAGACCTTGCTTTGCAGTTAAGAGTGTTGGTCCTAATCAGCACCCAGACAAGAGACAATCAAAAAAAAGCCTATGGTCCTGCACTGTACAATAACTTTATTGCTGACTTTTTTTTTTTCAGTTTTGCATGCTAAATATTAGTCCTCACCTTTCTTTCATTAAAATTGTTCTTTTTCACACCAGCAAGTGAAAATGCTGACTAAACTGTACTACCATTTTCCTTTACGTCACTTTCCATTTTCTTCAGAAGGGTAAGAAATCTCACACAGCTCACTTTACTAGCCAGAAACACTGGGTGGACTTTCACCAGATGGAAGTAACTGATCCCTGCTAGTGTTACCTGCATCCAGCACAGGAAGAGAAGACACTAGGTATCTGTTAGACCTCTCAAAACTTCAAAGAGCTGGAATGCCTTCAGCATTTGGCAGTCACCATAATAACACAGTCGACGTCCTGCTTTCCACAATACTACTTACTGTGGCTGCCCCTAAGAACAACCTCAGCAAACATTTTGATTTAGATCTGGCTGCTAGGTCTGAAGTTTATTTTCTGTAAATTAAGTGGGGGAAGAGGGGAAAGGAGGAATAACTATTACAACCCTCCCACTCAAAAACTCTCCAAGCCTGCAAGAAGAGAAGATGACTGTAGGAGCAGCTGCTATTGAAAACCTATGTTACCCAGTCATTCCTGCCATGGTAGAGTCCAGGAGGCTGAACATGAAGCCGGAACCATAAGTTATCTTTCCCAAATCCCAACAAACACCAGCTATACACTCTTTGTAGTTCTTTTCTATAATAAAGTTCTCTAAGTAAAGTGCAAATCACCATGAGAGGAAACTTACAGGATCTCCGGGGGGCCCTTGTGGCCCCATCGGTCCCTGAAAGCCCGGAGTTCCAGGTGGACCCTATGAAAATTAAAATGGCATAATTAAAAAGTGGTATTTATTTGGTAATTTCATGAGAGTGATATAACTTTAATTGAAGCTCACTGCTATTCAAACATCATTTAGACTTACAGGTAGTCCAGGTTGGCCAGGAAAGCCTTTATCACCTTTTAGCACACTAGGTGGTAAAAGACCAATCACTTCACCTGGATCTCCCTATAATAAGAAAAGAAAAAGAGTAACACTTGAACATCCTTTTGAATACATTCAAAAACACTAATATTGAGATGAGAGGAAAGTTGGAGCTATGCAAAGTTCGGAATCATTTGGAAAGCTGACTTTAAAAAAGTCACTTTATTTCATTTAATTCACCTGAAACACAGCAAGAGATATTAAAAGTTAAGACCTTAATTGCCAAATGTCCTTTAAAGCCACCTGAAGAGATTCCAGTAGCAAATCTTCCTTCATACCCTAATTTCCTATATCTGAAAGATTTTCCTACCAAATCTATCACTACTACAGTGTCACCACACAATTGGAGCATCTGATCTGGCTGCTGAGAGAAGTGGTAACTCATAAGCTCTTTTCCAGGCTGAGATCTTCAGTCTTATATCTAATTTTGACATAAAAGCCACGTATGGCATCCTTTCCTTCAAAAAAGGAATTCTCTTTGTCTTACTTCAGAAGAATATTCTGATCATTATCCACTTCATGTCTCTTTTTTTGATAGCAAAAGATCCCATTTTCCCTGCATTTTTGTACAGAGTTGCAATATTGTCAGCAATTTTATTTCAGGAGTTGTGCACTTATGCATACATGCCTAGGGAAGAAACATTCAAGTACTTCAGTGTTTGTAGAGTAAGTCAGTCCTTCCCACGTTAGAGAAAGAAAAAAGGGCATTTTACAACTTCAGGTAGTCATGTCATTCCAAATCTGAGATCACATTTAGATTTATATTTAGTTTACAGTTCCAAATTATATCTGTTCATTTTAAAGGGCAAAAGCTCTCTGTTGACATTCAATATTTCATTCTTCAGTTCACAAAACGCACTCAGATACCTACTTAGTTTAATTTTTTTCTTTATGAAAGCTGTTCAGCATGTGTTGGGTGTTTCTCATATCGTGGGCTATAACAACTTCTTCTACAAACATTATCTATGTGAAACCTTTTATATAACTGAAATGTCAATATCAAAACAAATGTCTGAACCATAAAACATATCTAAAACTTTATACGCAATTGGGTGGCCACCATACTGTTTATACATAATTAATCATATGGACTATTTTCTGTGGTAATCCATGTAATCCTTACACTTTTAAGACCTGCATGGAACAACACGTGTTCAATTGTTATTAACTGAAGGTCACCCTACTGTCTTTATTTAGTGGGACACTAGTCTGCAGAGTGAAACATGGTGGTACAATTTTTGAGTCCTTAAGTGAGGACTGCTAGTCTTAGAGGCTGTAGAGTTCACCCTAATTCTTATCGTTAGAAGCAGGATACGAACACACTTAGAGTAAAATGTACCTTCATTCCAGGAGGTCCTGGGGGTCCCTGTGAAAAAAGACATATTTGATGTTATTGTTCCTCAGTATTGTATATTTTACATCTTATACTCTATATCATTTCATATAGTTATATTTGCATTTCAAGACTCAGAGTTGAAATAAGTGAATTAAGCATCAAAGAATCTACTTACTATGCTCCCAGTCAGTCCTGGTAAACCTGGGGGACCTACTGGACCTCTTTCACCCTAAAGGGAACAGAGAAATTGGTTTTGTTTAGGGAACATATGCTTGAGGGATTTTTTTATTTCAACACAGAGATGCTGTTATAAACATATGTAAATGTCACCTTTGTGCCATTACATCCTGGAATGCCAGGTGGACCAGGAGGGCCATGGAATGCCCTACATGAAAAGAAAGTAAAGAAATTAGCAATGTTAGCAATAATCCAGGTCAGACGTCACAATTAAAACTTTGACGTTCTTCGTAAAAATACATATACTCCATACGTACAGGAAGGCCTGGGTTTCCTGGAAAGCCTGATGCTCCTGGGGGGCCCTGCATTTGAGAAAAACACAAACTGAAATGACAAACCCACAAAACAGCAGTGACAAGCTGCAGCCCGTGTCTCATCTCCAATGGTGACAGTCAAAAAACAAGTACCAGTTTCTCTTAAACTTCCTTGACAAAATAGCTCCAATCTTCAAAACCTCTCAAACATGGCACCTTAGTAATCAATAACTGAAAGCAACTTTTTATAATGCTTTAACTTTTGAAGCAGCAATGGATTTCCTTCAACAGGAACTGGACCAGAGCCTTATGTACACGTAAAAAGGAACGCAGAGGTGCTGTCTTCTCACAACTATTGTTCCCAAAATGAAATATACTGTAGGTACCTTTTCATAGCAGAAGAGGGTGTTAACGCACTGTAAAGATGCTTTTCTATCTTTCATACTCCACATCACTGTATCAATTAATCCTTATTATCAAAAAACCTACCAGGTTGAGATAACTCTTTCTCCTTGAAGAGCTCTCCAGTGTAATGAATCAGGACTTTGAGATGGCACATTATTTCCATCCTATCAGCTTATTTATTCATGCAGTACTTCCGAATACATGTATTATGAAGCAGAGAAGATGCATGGGAATCCTGTGCTCAGATAGTAATTTGCATCTTCCAAAACTTTGTAATTGCTAAAATACACTCTACCCGCACTGTAGCACACAAACACATTTGCCAGGAGATGCCAATTTACATTAACACTCAGGATACCCCAGGGTATCATGAACATCATGGATGGAAACAAGGATTTCTTGATCTAGCAGAATATTCCCTTTGTAATAGCTCAGAAACTGCAGCTGGTTCAGTAAATTCTATGTGCTGCAGCAACTGCAGGCAAATGGAGAACAAAACTGTGCTGGCATTTTGAAAATCTGTGGACAAGAGGGTATAGCTGAAAATGTATGCTTCGTTATTGGCCAAGTCATTTGAATCCTCTTTCACCATTACATTACAAAACATGAAAACGCTCAGAATGAGCTTGGCACCTCACAAAAGCCGCAAAGACATGGCCCTGGCTAATATAATGTGCTAAAATAAGTGTCATGTAAGTGCCACATTAAACAGAAATGACAACAGGAAGGTTACAGGCATATTCAGAGCCTCTTCTAGCAAAGTTAAGAGATCTTTGTCCCTGGCTTTAATTTGGCTCTGCACCTTGTGCACATTTTTAACATGTGCTTATGGGTGTGTCAGCTTCTCTGTTGGAGTGCTTCAAGGAGGTTAGATGGCAAACATAAAGGAGAATTTTGCATGAGGTAATCAGGTTGGTTCATATTCAAGTTGGAAAAAAGACTCTTGGTATGTCAGAAAGATATCAAAGGCATATTAAAACCAGTGTGGCTGATGCAGTGGTAAGTACCAGGTGAAAACGCAAATGGACAAAGCCACCGACTGCCCAATGCAGAAAGAACTTCAAAGCAAAAAGCAAGAATTTTGAAATTACTGTGCAGCACAAGAGGATGTCACGGATTAACTCAAAGAAGTGACTAACCCCATCTTGCACTTGAAGGCAGCCATGGAGAGTTAAAGACATATAAACCTATAGACATCAGAATCGCAAAAAAGGAAGTTAGAACTCACTCTTGTTCCCTTTGTTCCTGGCAGTCCTGGTTCTCCAGTATCACCCTGCAAAGGAAAAGAGATAGCTTTGTCTTTCCCAGAGGCAACAATTCAGGGAAATCAGAATGTTTTAAATACTTAAGCTTAAGTTCTTACCTTAAGCCCTGGTGGCCCAGGAGGACCTTCAGGTCCTTGCATTCCAGGAAACCCAATCACACCCTGTAGTCCTGGCAAGCCTCGTTCTCCCTGCGGAAGAAGAAAATTCATTAGCAACTGAACAACTGAGGCTGCTTCTTCAAGCAACCCACATACCCCCTGTTTCTGTGCTCGAGAAATCTGCTGGGTGGTAAGAAGCTACATGTGACACCAAATATTTCATGTTGGTATTTCAAAGGATTATTATAAATGAAGAAGTATTTCTGGTTCAATAACAGGTTGGCAGAGGCTGAGTGTGGCATGATAGAAAAGCACTCTTTGAATGTCAATGAAACCTTTTTTTCTGTCTCCCTGGACAGCACTTTTCATAGTGTGTGTATACCCCTGGGATCAGGAGGGCCACTCTGCCTCTAATAAGACCTATCCACACTCCTACAGAGATACTGCTAATTCCTGGTAGAAAATCCAACACCCCAAACCAGCAATCAATTCCTGAAAAGCACAAATATTGCTGTTCAGTCACTTCTGTATGAATGGCCAATACCACTCCTCTTCTTACAGATCATTCACGACAGCAGATTTTGGAGACCAGACTTGTCACTTAGTCTTGAATTTCAGGGTGGTTCAGAGACAGAGTGCTTCAAAATCCAGGATCTTCCCAAGAAGCTGAATACACAGACTATACATGTTGTCCCTTACGTTCTTCTTTACTGCTATACGGGACATCTGTGTTTTCTGTGCCATCCCTCTCCCTACAACCCCAAATGTACTTAAATCACACAAATCTAGAATCAGAAAATCCATCCATGTTCTAGATCAATACTGCAGCTATTATACGTTCATGATACTTGGGACTCCCAGGGAAACCAAGAGGAACACTGTCTGAATAAAGGTTCCCAAAGCTACACATAGGAGAGAGGGAAAAAAACTATGCATGTCGAAGTCTGAAAACAGCCAACCAAGCAAATCAAACATCAAACGTTCTGTGTCGGAAGTGACCAGAGCTGTATTTTCAAGGTGTGGTGTGAAACAGGGAGACACACTTCATATTGTCAAAAAAATGTGGGAATATTGGATGAATAAAACATTAGTGAGCAACTGTGAAAAGGAAAAGGTATACAAGTTTGGACAACAGCTAAAAAACATGGCACCTGTTTTAGAAACTCAAAACAGACCAATTTTCAAAGGACACCAACAAGAAAATGAAGTCAACCAGGTTCAAAACACACAAAAGGAAGCTACGCAAAGATTTAAGTATTTTCAGCAAAACAGTGAGAGATGAGATTGCTATTTGT
Organism: Cariama cristata; assembly: GCF_000690535.1. Lineage (NCBI taxonomy): Eukaryota > Metazoa > Chordata > Aves > Cariamiformes > Cariamidae > Cariama > Cariama cristata. Next base: position 47,591 of record NW_009599092.1, on the reverse strand, counting down.
AATTAACAAACAATTTAGCATTTGGATTTTAAGACAGTCAATAGCAAGAAACTTTCCTCCTGTTTGCTCAGGACAAAGATTCCCAGCACTGTGCTGGTAACTGGCAGGGGTCAGCTGAGGACCGAGCACACAAGAGGAGAACAACATCTGAGCCTTGGCGAGCTCATTCGTCAGGTGGGTACAACAGGGGCATCTTCCAAAGAACTGGCAGGGGTCAGCTGAGGACCGAGCACACAAGAGAACAACATCTGAGCCTTGGCGAGGTCATTCGTCAGGTGGGTACAACAGGGGCATCTTCCAAAGAAAAGGTTATGATACGCGGGCAGAGTAAACTGGGTGGTGACCCAGGGACACCGTGCTAGTTACAGTTTCGGAAGACGACAGCAACTGGAAGATTTGTGGAGTTAATGGGTTGATGTCGGGTTTTAGCTCCTTGGCCGGGATTTTCTTCAGAAGATGAAGGGACAAGGGAGGAGACAGGTGATTGACGGGTAAGAAGAGCAAGGCCAAGGAGGAAGGAGGGGAGAAAACCGTAACTGAGATGATAAGAGCATGAGAAAGTAAAATCAAAATAACACTCATTTATTAAAATTTCCTGCCAGGAAAAAAATCTCCTGCTGCTTCTCCTTTCCTTCCTCCCACAAAAAGAACTTTTTTCCAATAAAAAGGTACTTTCTGAGGCAAACAATCAGTTTTTCCTTGAAGTGCTGAAATGGCATTATCTCCTCCATTTACTCCCCAGTATTCTCTGTCATGGTTTGCGAGTAAAGTTTGCTAGTAACCCAAATCTGAGGCAGTCTGTTAGACTGCAAAACATAGCAAAACAAAGCAAACAGCAGAACAGCTGAAGAAAGGTATTTCTAGGTCAGCTGTAAGAGGTACAAAGTCCAAGTTCTACAGTAACTAGAACTGTTTTGAAAAATATTTTGAAGACGAATCTATCAGGATCCAGGCCTCTGAATAAACGTTAAAGTAATTAAAAATCTGAAGGCTATCTGAAATGTTAAACAGATTACTGAGGTTCTTAAACCCACACTTTGGCTGGCTAATTGGCACTGCAGGAATAAGTGTATTTGTACAAAATTGGATGTTGTGTCACTTCAGACCAGGACTTCACACTGAACCCTGGGCACTTGCTCTCGTGACCTGCTGGGAGATGGACTGAGGAGGGAGAAGACACTCAAGTACATAGAACAGGGTTTTCCACTGCTGAAGGAAAGCACAATATGTGCAAATGAGAAGAAAACAAGATTATTTTGACACCCATGGAGAAATATGAGTCATGTGTAACACCACTAATACTTTCTGCACTCAGGGGTTCTGCCCATCTGAGGATTTCAACACAGTTTGAACCACTGCACCCTGCAACACAGGGAAATAGTCCTTCCTCTGTTCTTAAGGAAAGACAAAACTGAGGTTTACAGATCGGATTTTCACTCAAAGGCTCCCTTAAGACTGTTCTGGCACTGTAAAAGGGCCTTAACGTGTCTGTAAATCACTCACTAAGGTAATGACCACTTCAGCTTGCCAAGGAGGTTAGCTCAAGGCTTGAAACAAATAAAAACTTGGGCTTCCAAGGCAGCTACAGTCAATTCTCTCAAGGCTGTCTTCAATCTCCCAGGCTGCCCTGTCTGAGGGGTAAAACATAGCTGCAAGAGCAGAGCTGATATCATACTGAGTCACTTTGAGCTAAGATATATCCAGGTTTCCCTAGAAACATTTTATTTTACTGACTTGAACCGTTAGGCCAACAAGAAAAATAACTGGCTATTTGTCCAAGACCTCTGGACATCCAGTCAAGCTACTGGATGTCCCAAGATGTGGAGAGCCTAACTCCTGAGCATGTGAGGGCTGTACCGTCCCAAATACTGCAGACTCACGGTTTCTCACACTGGAACTGAGGTCACCTTTTTGCCAGTGATTTGCCAGGGGGAAGTAAGGAAAGATGAGGGCGACTGCATGTTTAAGAGCTGCCAGATCCCTCTCTGCCTGCAACCTGTCACCTTGGCCACGTATTCTAACAGACTTACACACTGCTTACACCTCCCCCTCTACCCTGTCTTCCTATTTTATTTTACTGCAAAGTAAGTTTGGGGTAAGTAGTCTAAACTAAGTATCGGGTAAGTAGCCCAAGCTTACGCAGTCTAAGGCTATGCAGTTAATGGGACCTTACTCCTCCATGCCATCCACGGAAACTCAGAGAAGTTACGACAATCTGTTCCACCAAGACCCAGTAACAGATCTAGGGATGTCTCCTGGGTTCCAGTCCCTTTCTTTAGTCCAGGTATCAGACTGCCTTTTTGTATAACAGTCTTAGAAAAGTAGTGTGCCAAAACTTGTAAGGAAAGAAGCATTGCTAATGAACAAAGGTCTTACTTCAACACTCCTGCTCTAGTTAGTACAAACTTCCACCATGAGATAGTTTTTTGACAGCAGTGAAACTACACTAAATTACAGTAAAATTCTATCAGTCTCAAAGTGTCTACACTGAACAGTCCACTGAGAGTACAGAAACTCTACCATCTAGAAGCTGTAAAGTCATCTGAATGCAGAGCTCCACGTGTCCTCATGTCACTGGCTCGATTAGCCTGCAGAGAGCACTGGAGTAGCAACATTTGTACTCCCGCTTTCCTGCCCAACGTGCCTTATTTGGAACTTCAAGCTCAGATGAAGCTATCGCTTATTACAGACCAAAGCATGTCCTGAAGATGCCTTGCATTGCAAGGAAATACTTGAGCAGCATCCTTTCCCTGCTTGCCTGCCCAGCTCCTTTCTTCACTCAATGTTCCAGCCGAACAGCCCAACAGCTAGTGTTTGCACTACGTTCATGCTGCAACTCATTAAGCATCCACGCTACATAAACTGGCAAGCACCAGATCACCACTGCTACCCCGCTTATTTTTCGCTCAGCACTGAGATTTCTAGCTGCGATGCATGAAGAGCATGAGGCTCTGAATGCAAGGGCTATGTATTGTTCAAGTTCCACTATTCACAGCTGCAAAATCTTGGCAAGTAATATTGAAAGAGCTGCTGTTTCTTACAAATCAATTCATGAGACTCAAAAATTAAAACAGATGTAAGCAAGTCATCTGTACCTCTGCTGATTCAATGCAAACTGTCAGAAAGCACAACGGAGAAACCATCACTTAGCTCTCAAAAATGAATATTCTGCCACTCACGTGCCGAAAACGCGGAGGTGCTATGTTAAAAGACAGCCAGTGCTCAGTGGCTGTTGCACTCATTTAATAAGCAAGATGCCTGAGTTAGCCCAGTTTTTGAGAAATGCATCCAAATGCCTTTGCATTAGATAGTTCAAATTAAAAGCCATTGAATTGACTTCTAAACAGAGGTGAACCTGTTAAGAGCATAACTGCATGGGCTAGTATTTTTTCTGGCACCTACCCCTTCCAAATTAGCCACGAAATGCTGTTTGACACATGGAACAACCGCAGATTGCTAAGCAAGAGGGTCACATGAATTAAGTAGTTTCAGAAGATTCAGCTGTAATAAATTAAGTGCTGAGGGGGAGGAAATAATCACCAGCCCATTATAAATTATTTCCCCTATTATTTTGTCTAGGGACTGCTGGACTGGGAGATTTCAGATATGAGAGACTGGTAACATGTATATAAATCAACTAGTTCCAGGAGTGCGGGCTCACAGGGTGTCTGGGCCCATACGAATATAATGTTCTCAGGCTCTCTAGAGACTCAGGCACGTGGTGAATAACAATGTCCAGATCTTGTCGAAGTCATTTGAATGATGCTTCATTTGCCTCGGCCAGCGATTGCCCTGCAGCTGAGGCAGGAAAACAGACACAGGGCGGCCCTTCAGCTGAAAAGGCATAAAACTCAGCCTTAGGGAGAGATGTCAAAAGGCAGCTGAGCTGATCTGCCTGGCAAAGGTGGCTCTTCTCCTCCTCCTCCTCCTTTGAAAGGGACGGTGCAACCTCACCCTTCTTTACACCAGCTGGGATGATTCCCTCAGCCTCCAACGCACCAGTTCAGCTCACCGAAATCACTCACTCCTCTTTAGCGAGCGAGCTTGCTCCAGCCTCAGTGAGCTGAGGAGCTCATCAGGCGGCCGGGCAGCTGCCAAAACCGATGCGAGGAGGACACAGCGATGCAGGACGTGGGGCGGGAAGGCAGCAAGGGCAGCTTCTCCCACCAGCCCAGGGGGGTTTGCTGGAGCGCATCCATCAGAGCTCCTCAGCCGTGCCTTCACTGCAAGAGGAACCGAGCTGGGAGCCAACAAATGCTTGACTTTGCCGGAGAGCTGCCTTCAGACCAGCGTTGCTGCTGACTCCAACATTGTCACAAGCTCAGACTTTCTCTCTCACAAACACACATGCTCCTCTTCCCAAAAGCTAATGTTCATTGAACTGAAATGCCACCAAGGGCATGTGTGGCAAAGAAATGCAACTGCTTCAGGAGGAAAATTGTGGACGCAATTTCCAAAAAGAGAGAAATAGGGCCTGACAACTCAGCATTCTTTTCTATTTTTCTCTTATCCTCAGTCTGATTTTAGAAACAGTCTCAAACGTTGCTTTTGAAAGAAATCAGTTTGAAGCCTAGGGACAACTGTTAACAAGAAAACTCACCATCCAAAACATTTATCACACCTTGATGCTCCAGCGTGCCTTGTAAAGTCTACAGCGATGCACAACAGCCTTGCAATGCACTACGTGGTTTTTCCCTGCCTGTCCCAAGCCCCGTGAGAGGTGGACGCAGGCTCTGTATTTGTTCCTTCAGCCGACGTAACTGCGAGTGCTCCAGGGAATTGGCTTCCAGGTGCTAGACCCCTCATTACGCTGCACAGTTGGAAACACTACTGCGCGACAGTAGCACTCTCAAGTCACCGTGTTTCTCTCCACACTTTTAAACGTGTTACAGAATTGAAATTGGCTCAGTGTTACACTAGTGAAGACACAGAGGTGGGAATATTGAATTCTTTATTAAAAGCGTTCTTTTAACCACCAGAGGGAGCACCGGCCCTGAATATCAGGATTAAATTAAACACGTACCATAAAAATAAATATCATCTGCTTGTCATCAGCTGCACTTACCATTTTCAGTATTTTATTGAAAGTGTGAAGTGGATATCAGTCAAACAGAATTATTGCTATATGCTCACATGGCAAGCGTCCTCAAATGCACTAAGGATGCTTAACATTACAAAATTCCCACTGCACATCCTTCAGCACTAGAATCTATCTGTGCTACAGCTATACAATTCTGGAACCACACAAGTAACAAGTAATTAATTACACAAATGTAACTGTGAGGACATGCAAAGAATCTGTGTGGGAGCTCTGTAAAGACCTTGGCTCACCCACAAGCTTTGGGGCTGAGACTCTGACAGTAAGCAGAATGGGAGAGGCGGTTGGGGGGAGGGAGTGGGGAGAGTCAGCAAAATCTGGATTCTTGCACTGCCAAGCAGCATCTGAGGAAGCTCACTCACGTGCAAGCACGAGTCCAGCATTTTTGGCATGACTAACAGAAGGAGCAGCCATGGCAGTTTTACATCACCTGCACGGCTCCACAGTCGGGCTGGCTGCGGGCTGGATGAGTCCCCTGCACAACTGCAAGCATCTCCAGGGCTGCTCTGCGTTACACACTGACACATATGGCCCCAACAGCTGCTGGGGAACAGCACTCTCCAGTCTGCCGCGGTGAGAGTTCTGCCACCTCCTTCTCTCTTTGCTCCCTCCCTGGCGACGTTCACCCATGGGACTCCTTCGGTCCCGCACTTAGGTCAGCTCTCGGGATGCACTCCGAGGTGGGAACGCGCGGAAGCACCCGCTGGGGTGCAAAAGCCAGCGCCGTGCACGTTCCTATACGCAGGGGCAGAAGCTGCACTCCCATCAATGAGCAAATGACAGCACCTCGCCCAGCTCTGGTTTTCCACTCCCTGAAAGCATTACACTTCCCACTACAAAAGCATCCTTTCCCAAGCCCTGTGAATTTACAACACTGGGGAACATGTACAGCTTGATACAAAATGAACCCAAACCTCCAATAGTGAATCTATCAGCATAAACATTTAATTAGGGAGCTGTTCAGGTTTACGGTTCAGGGACTGAGCCTGTGCCTCTGCCTCCTAAATACGAAAGCATGCCGAGACTGGAAGCATGTTTCAGTGTCACCTCACGGCTGCCCAGAGCATTCCTCAGGAAGCTGCTAAGTGCTTCCCAGGAGTATAAAAATAGAAATAACCATCTTGGATTATCCTTTTCCCTACATATCAGTATATAGTTGGTGTGCAAGTAAGTGGGTGGATATACAGTGTGTCTGAATTTGATTCAGAAGCTGAATAAGAGGTAAAATAAACTGAGTGAAGAAAATTAACATTCAAAAGTCAGTCATGGCTACAGACTCAGGCTCTGTTTAATTACTGTCAAGCAACTGGGTGCCTATCAGCATCATACACTGTCAGTTAAACCAGCTGTAAGTGACGGTCCCTCCCTACACAATCTACCAAGCCTTCTTCCTGTAATTCCTCTTCTTGCTCACCCCACAGTTATTCCTCGTTTTCCAACTGCGGTAGTCAGTTTCTTCAACAAAGGTGCTCACATTTCACTTTTTAGGACGTCTTGAACCTCTTAACTTGAGCTCCCAACGTTTCCTGACACTTGTGTGTCTTTGGCTGATGTACTTTTTGTGTGGTATTTGACTCCAGTGTAGACAAATGTTATGGATCCAGAAGTAGCTAGGATGCTGAGGAGGAACATATTTGTACTTGCAGCAAAACATTATTTTGCTTGTTTTCCCTCCATTAAAAAAGAAAAAAAAATAAAAAAGAAGAAGAACTCACTGAAGTTTAGTGAGGTACATGCACCTTTCATTCATTCACAAAAGACAGCATGCATGACCCTGAGTTTGAACATCTTATAATCCAGAAGCACTCTACCTCAAAGAGCGATTGAGGGTTCACGGTATATGAAGGAGAGGATTATGAAGACAAGACTAACAGCTAGCAGAAGCCAATAGACAGCAAGTCAACTTCATTTTCAACAGTGGAAGTCTGCCTGCACAAAGCTTGGCAGTTTAACACCAAGGTATGTGGTTCATTGTCTTCATGCTTAAACTTTTCTTGATTTTTGAAAAAAAAAAAAACAAACACAAAACCCACAGAGCTCATGACGTTTAAGCAGGAAGTCACACAAACCTTTTACCAAAGGTACACATGGGTTTTTCCAACCTTTTTTTTTTAAAAAATCGGACAAGGTCAAGGAGCCTCTTCCCATCAGTTAGAGCCACTCTGGGGAATAGAAGAACCTCAAAGAACCAGGAGGGAAGAGGATGTTTGAAGGACATATGCATTTGCACTGTAAAAAAAAAGGAAGATCTATTACCTGGAGACAGGTTGAATCAAAAGGGTGCCATATTTCCCACCCCTTCTAATCATCTGTTGAACTCATTAGGTCTGAGTAACTCTTCCTTTGTTTTATTGCACATTGTGTTAAATCACTTCCAGCGTTGAAGGTCCAAGAATATAAGGGGTAAAAATGCTCCACACCCTTCCTTCTTCATTAGTGAAAATTATTTAGCATTTGCTTGCATTTGGCATTGTTTAAAGGCTCAGATTTAAAGATGAAACAGCAGGAAAAAAAAAGGTCTTGAACTTTTCAGGTTTTTTTAATTTATTTTTGTTCAGATCCTAGACCTGGAATGAAATGTGACGTTACATGCAAGTTTTATTCTCTTGCCAAAGGTTTGTCATGGACATATTTACAGAAAATAATCTCTTCCATAAATAGTAAAAACATGGGCAGCTGGTCCTAGACAGTACAGACTGCAATAAAGTTCTCATAATGAAGTAGCTCATATCTTAGAGAGTACTTGACAGACAGTACTATTCCAGACAGTGCTATTCTAGCTGCTTTTTCGGATTAGGTTGGAAATGGCATTTCTAAAGTCTTAAACATTTTGAAAGTTGCATAGGAGTAAAATATCTTTCCACAAAAGCTAGAGGAAATATTCTGGCTTCTGAGTTTTTATCATGAAAATAGCACAAGGCAGATAATGTTGTGCCTCAAAAGTGTAAATCAGTGTTTCTTCAGTTTAATCTCTAGAGTTTCTTGACTCAATCAGATACATTGGAGAACAGACACTACAATACATTTTTTTAGCACCTCTAGGGTTTTTCAGCCTAAACAATTAAGTTAACAAAGATGCAATAATCATCAATAGTAATGAAAACAAGTATTTTCCTTATTTTGACAGTGTGGAGGGTATCACCATTGTCATCAGTGAACACCAAACAAAAGTTGGTCTACTGCTTAGCAGGTGGCTTTAATGTTTTCATTTTGACAAAAAAAGAAAAAAAGGTAAGGATGCGTAAATGGTCCTGTCAGAATAAACGACACCCGTGAGGCATGACTGCCATGACCGCCACTCGGAGGAGCCCGCAGAGAAGGGTCACAGCCGCGGGATGTGGGATGGCGCGAGGCAAACGGCTCTTCCCGCTGGTGCCACTCGCACCGGCATCGCTGATCACACCTGCCCTTCTTGAAAGCTGACAGTGCCCAATGAGAGGTAGGGTACCAAGGCAGTTTTGCTATCAAAAGCTGGTACTTTGCCTACATCTGGAGAGTTTCACTTTTACAAACACTATCTTCTTCCTTTTTCTCAGAGGTAAACAGCGTCCCTCAGTTCCCATGCCTTGGCATCGATATGTTCCTTGCATTAAATACCTAGAGCTTCCTAAAGAGATCCCTTTGGAGGAGTTTCTTGAGTCCACCTGTCTCCTTACTGGATTTCCAGCCTCCATCTCCACTTTCAGATGGAAATGAAGTCTGAGTTGAAGATTTGCAATCGCATCCTTAACTCACAAATCTCATTAAAGGTGCTGCATACAGCTGGCGGCAACACTGGCTTCTCTGTTGACTGCTCCAGTAGACCAGCCTTTGGTGTTCTTCCCTGTTTTTCACCTAACTCCTGACGCTGGAGTCACCGGGCACTGCAGAGTGCCCCTCCGGACTACAGTCCCTCCCCTCCACTACTACTACTTAAACCCATTTGTTTTGCAGTTCTGCAGCATCTTTCAGTCTTTGCTTGGCAGTGAAGCAAACTGTTCTAACAAAACTAAGGGTTACCAAACCCCCTCAGGGCTTTTAGGATTCTGCTAACTAGCCACACAATACTTTTGCTGCATCCAAATGAGGAAA
>NW_009599092.1:21549-38391 GCF_000690535.1 Cariama cristata | reverse complement strand
GTGAGGGGACACCCGATTTGATGCCAGTGTCTGTGTTCACTCACCCGCTCAGCTCAGTATTTACTTTAACTGTGCACACTGATCTTTGACACAAGCCTTGGTGAGAATTATTTTTGTTGGCATATCAAAACAATTTAAAATGTTCCAGCCGAACTTCAGTGGAAGCTGTCACATGCTTTCTTTAAGAGCTACAAAATTTACGGGTAGGTTTTGCCATTCTAGTTACTCTTAAATATTCTAAGGGATAGAAATGTGATTTTCCAGACAGGAATCTAAATCACTTTTCCCTTGGCTTTATCTTAATTTTGCTTTTCTTCTGTTGTTAAAGATGATATAGGAGACGATTTTACATGTACTGAAAGCTAATAATTATTTCATCATTTAGGTTAACTTTCTTTCCTATGTTGTCTATCACTCGATTTACTTATTGTTCTGTAAAACTTTCTCAGGTGTTATACTTACCTGAAAGGAAACATAAATCCTTTTAAACATCTCTTAAAAATGCTTTCTCAGCTGTTCCTGCTCCTTCTGTGATACTAAGCTTTTTTCTTGGCTAAACTAACGGGGTTCTCCAGCTGATTAAGAAGTTGCTTGCGTGATAAAGTACTCTGCTATCACTTTTTGAGCAGCTGCTTTAGGTTTCCTCTTTGAAAATCCCACTTTCATGCTGCTTTTTACCATTCTGTCTCCTTCCAGGCATATATGGTTACAAGTTTTGCTATTGCTTCTGCTGGAAGTGGTTTTGAGAATTTTGTATGAAATTTGGCTTTTTACCCTTTCTTAATGAAATCCAAACTTTAGGAGAATTCAGATCTGCTTTTCTGAAAGCCAACATCCCATGGCCGGATGTTTTCAATCACTAATGTAAGTTATGACTCACTGAAAACATAGTCTAAAATCTGAAATAGGAGGTAGCTGAGCAAAGAGAAGCAAATACCTAACTACCACTAGTATGAGATAAAAAAAACCAAAACAAAACAGAACACAAAAACAAACCCCCAAACCATTTTTTGCTCTTGGCTAAAAAGACTAGAAAGTGATTTCAGAAGATTACCATATTACTGTGGGTCCCTAATAATCATTATATATGCTCAGGTAGCTTCTTGTGAATACTGCTACAGAGAAAATGTAGGCAGACACTGATTGTTAAATGCCTCAATATTAAATTCCTGTGTGGGACCTGACATATCACAGAACCATCAATTACAATGGCTGTCTTGGTCTGAGAACCCCAGCAAACACAATATAAATTGAATGGCAGAATGATTTAAAGAAGCCTGCGGGGTAAGCTACAAAATTTAGCTACTGCTGTACCCCAGACGTTTGCTGTCCCAGCCCGCAACCTACACCCACAAAACCCTGCCAGCACGGCAGAGTATTAGCGGGCAGTAAGATGAACATACAGAAAGCAGCAGCAGACGGCAGAGGTGCTGTCATGCATATGACCAGGTACTAAAAAACAGCACACCGGGACATACGTTTTATAATGACTATGTAGTCAGTAGATACTGGAGGCATGACTCTGTTCGCATGGACAAAATTTTAAATTTGGGAAGACTCCAAACTATGCATAGGTATTGCGCAGGCACTGGGCAGCTCTCAAACCTGCAGATTTCAGAGAAGTGGAGATCTTATAGGTCTTTTCTCATCTTACTTTGATCTCACATTTAGGAAACTTCACTGACTTCATTGGAGGCCCACATGCTTCAGATCAAAATAAGGCCCTGTAATCCTTTGAGAAACCATAATGAAGACATACGCTAACAGCAGTTGTACAAATGTGAAATCAAACCCTGTGAGGCTAGAGAGCATGTTTCATTCCATGAGGAAATGCCTGAGCTCATTGTACCAACACCTTCACAATCAAAGATACGCATCTGGAAACAGCTGCTTAAAAAGTCATACTATGCTAACTGAAATACTACTTTGTGAAAACCTTTAGAAGTCGGCTCTGAAAATCAAGTATGAGCATACCCCATCACATAGTATTACTGGGCTATCTGCTTTTTTCTCTTTCCATAGAGATAAATTCATCAGTGTAATCCACTAGTTTGTGTTAATCAAAGATATATACTGTACTGAGTGCAAAAATACATCTTAATATAGAAAATGTTGCCAGAGACATTCAATCCCATTTGGATAAACAGGACAAACAGTTCCAATGACTATCTTAAACTGAGAAAACCCAATGGCTCCAGATGCCACTTAGCAGTTTGGTCTGACAGTTGGAAAACTGTAGAAAACTTTCAATACTTAGCACATCCCACTTAATATAATTCAAAGTCCCTTGACATCTCGTTCTTTTCAAGAATAGCAGCTTTGCTTGTGTGCTCTCTTTATGTAATATAAATGTTCTTTTTTCCTGATTTAAAAGGATTTTGTTTTCTGTGAGTGAAAGGTAAATCAATAAAAATATACTACTGTCACTGCAGAATTGACACAAACATTGCGACAATGGCCTGATTTTCAAAAATATTATGAACCTTAAGTCTCCTTGTAGAATACCAGGTCAGCAGCTGACCAGTATCTTTGCTTATTTTATTATGGTCTTCTGATTTCCCCCTTTCAGCAATGATCAGACGATTTCATGTTATCTATTAGCCCTTTCCAGACTGCAAACACAATCTTTCCTCCCACACTGTCTGTCACCCCTCTTGTCAACTTCATGGCCCTCTCTGGGGTATGTTTTTAGCTGTGGTTTCCTGCGTGTCCTCAGTTCACAGCCTTTCCAACTCGGGCATGAATAGGTGCTGTACAGGAGGTACATTCCTACAGCAGCCACTTAAATAGAAACACTGAGCAAAACTACAGAAGAACTTACTAAAACCAAACAGTGCCAATGAAAAGTGTAAAAAATGAACATTCTTGATAAAAAAGTACTGATGCTGCGAATTTAGGTTGAATGGGAAAAGCACAGATCTAGTGCTTACTGATTTGCTCCACTAAAGGAACTGACTTGTTGCCCTCTGCTATATTGTAAAAGAAACCCAGCAGCACTTAACAGCGATCTTCCCACTGACTGCTGGAGCATCTCTCCAACAAGAGGTTTTATATTGTTTTAACTCATCAACATCACAAATATTCTTGCTCTATGTTTGGATACCTAAAATGACAGGAAAAGCCTTGAAGGCCCTCCCAATCTGGTAAACCTCAAAAAAAACCCCAAACCAAAACAAATATACCGTGACACAGTCCACTGGAACAGCCAACTCTTCATTACACAGAGAAAACGGAGCAGTGCTGTCACCTGCAGACAGCAAAACCACGTGTGGCTTTCCCGGCTGCAGGAGTGTGCAGGAGGGAAAAGGCTGGCCACCGCTCCTGCTGACGGGGGACCACAGAGAAGTCCCAGTGCCTGCCAGCCTAAGCCACCTACAGGGCTACCTGGCTTCCAGACCCAGAACAGCTCACGCAAAGCCAGCCTGTGTGTACTTCTGCAGCACGGGCTATCCACACAGGGACGATGAACCCATCAAGTGAAACAGAGAAGTAATTCTTATGTAGGTATAATAATACGGATACAGTCTCAGAATTAGGCAAATGAAAATATGCCGATATAAAATGATTTACTCAAGTTTTCTTACATCTCAAACCCAAAAAAGGTCAAACCCAGCAGCTACATAAGAGTTAATTCTATTCTTATTTTCTATTTTCTTTCAGAATATCCTAGCAGAGATTTTTTTTTTACAAGTGTAATACTTAATGTGCAATGATAAAATCACATTTAATATTCTTATGAGTTCAACTTTCAATGGGTAATGCTGAGACAGGGGAATCATCATAGGGTATTAATAATAAAGAATGAAGATTTATACTTCCATGCATTCTAACTGCTAAGTGTTGGAAGATTAATTGTTCTGTATTAATTCCAGCAAACTTCCAGTGTGCCTCCATTTATACATGTTTCTGATACAGAGTAACATGAGTGTAAATGGTCATGAATGAGAGAATGAACATTCTCGGAAAAAGTCAGTGCAATTTTACTCAGCTCTATGCAGTCTTTGTTCCAAATGGTAATTAAATGCTTAACATGCTTTTTCTACACACATTAATGGCTAGCACTTCTTATCTCCACAGCTGCTTGAAATTGTTCTCAAAATCTAGGCAAGCATAAAAGAAAAAACATAGCTTCTGTCTACTTCTGAGTAACCCAATAAAATGTAGGCAAGCGTTCAAAACTCTAATCAGTTTAAACAGATCTCACACTTCAGCAAGGTTAGAAAGAACAGTCCATTATTATGCAGAAAACCAAATAAAAAGTGTAAGAGGAAACAAATGAAGATGTTTTAGGCTAATCTACCTAACGGAAAACAGTAAGGTATTATTTATTATTGTACCTTTTTAGCAATATTATGTTTTTCTAAAATTTCTGTACCCTTTGTTCAGCAAATACTCGATACTTGACATTATATAGCTTAAAATAACAGCCTGATGTTCAGTGTAATAATAAAGGCTTTATAGGATAAGAGCCATCTGTTGCAATTACACTCACTTTCTGAAATTTTCTGAAAGGGATGAAAACCCTCAGACTTTGTCAGTTATATGCCCTTGATAAAGTATGAGTCATCTTAAAGGAGTTTGGCATAGAGATGCAATTTTCATGGAAACAGCCTAATGAGAGAACATATTGAATGTATCCTAAATACAGCCATCCAAATGGTCGTATTGATGAAACGATTCTCAAACGAGAGAGAAAAATATGGCAATGTAATTTACTCTTCCATGTCTGAAATGCTGTTGGGTAACATTTCTTGGGCATTTCACAGCTTTTAACTCAAATACTATTTTCAGCACTTTTTCTGGTGAGATCATTAATATGATTATTTGGCCAAATGTATTTTAATTAAACCCCACCCCCAAATCGTAGGGTCTGGAACTTCTTCCCACACTACGGTAGGAAATGTATCTCCAGATGTTAATAATTAAGGCATTAAAGGGTAAACCCAGCACCCACTTCCGCAGCTGCCGAAGCTCCCACGGCAGTAAACTGGTGTGGTTACATTGCTGAGGAGTGTGGGTGGATTGGAAAAGGCCCTTCAGCGTTTGTGCACTTCTGCACAACATGGAAGCCAGATCAAAAGGGTTTCCAGTGTAGGCAACGTGTTGGCTGTGGATGGTGTAGGGCAGAATGGACATGTGCTTCCCACGCAAGCGGCTACGTGAGAAGTGGAGAGCAGATGTTCTCCAACGTGGTCTCCTGGGGCACCACAAGAGCTGGGCAGGGCAGACCTCTTCTCGCCCGGGTCCTGGCTAGGAGCAGCCTTTCTAATCAGTCCTTCTCTGATTAAACAACATTCACGTAGATCTCTGAGGTACCACTACTGACGTGTGCATTAATGGGCACTGCGTTTAGCAGAGACATGTTTCAAATCCAAATGCGCTGGTCAGAAAGACCATTTCTAGAAATATTACAGAGACAAGCAGGAAGGATGCTCCCCTTGCTTTCCTTCACCAACTTCTGTCTTCAGGCCTGGGACTGGGTAGTAGGCTGTCCTTACTCTAGACAGGCATTAAATTAAAGAATTGGGACAAAAAGCTGCATGAGGCTAAAAGAAGGGCAGGGGGCAGATGTTTTTACATAGGACTCAGTTGTCCATTCAAAATCCCAAGTACACATTTGAAAGCCTCAGAGCATTAACATAATGAGCAAGCATTGATATATATTGATCTGAATCAAGTTACTTTTAAAGGCATTCCAAAATACCTTCAAATGCCTTTCTTGAATATTGTTTTCCAGGTGTAATTATTCATTCACCTGTCTAGACATCTGTAATGTCAATAACTAAATTTCCTACACAGTCTAAAAGTACGTAAATATTTCACTATATACGTTTAAAGTCAGAGAGGGTTGTGATGGAACTCATTAGGAAGAGTGCGGAGTACACTGACTTGCTGGACAAGTTTGCATGAGATCTGGAATTTACTATGACTTCTGTTGCTATGGACTGGTATTTTTCTCTCTTCTAAACTTTTAAGTAACCTACACCAATTTGAGGTAGTTTTGGCTCCTAGCATATCAGACAAGCATCTATTTCTTTCAAAGAGAACTTTTTGAGACTCTGGATTATGCAGATGAAAAATGCCAGCAAGAGCTCTAGCAAAGAGAATCAGGATTGCAGCTGGAAATAAATGAAGCGTAAGCTTTAATACAATTTATTTCTCCAAACTATCATTTTTAAAAACAATCTAGTTACAAGATGCTGGCGTACTCTGTGAACTGAAAACTAATGGCTTTCAATACAAGAGTTTTAATGTAATATCTCTCTCATTCTACAATGATTCATTTGTACTTGTTACTGAAAAATAAGATCAAGATATCAAGGAATAAATTCAGCGTTTCAAATCATTCACAAATCTTTGCTTTACTTGTTTTTAACATTCAGCTGACTTTTATGAAACGGATAATAACAGGTCATTAAAAAAAGGAGACTCCACCTAAAAGATGTTTTGAACCTCGACGCTTTTCATCTGTCTCACAAATTAATCTATGTTCTGTTACAAAGAAAATGATCTTTGCTCGGGTCTCCAATTAAGTCATTTGCATTCCTTGTTCTGGAAAACACCAAAGAAAGGCCACCAACAAACATTCTAACCCTCATCCATAAATATGTAGCTATCACATGCGAGACAATGTAGACCACCGGTTGTATATTTATTTTAAAAACCAAAACAAACCCCTCAAAAAAACAAACAAACAAAACCCCCACCTCTTCTAAGCACTCCTTTAGGTGACCTAAACAACTGACCTCAAAAAATGTTCCCAGTGGAATCACAGGATGATAAACCCTTCAGTTTACACTTATCTACATGTGCATGCGCAACAGAACACACTGTAGATTAAAATCTCTACAGCAAAATTGGAAGAGATAAGGAGAATGACTGAATGTCTACAATATTTACAAAAGCAGGTAATTTACAAGGGGAATTCATGGAATGCTTAAGTATGCTATATTTTTTCTTCACTGTTACTGCTTTAAAAGAAGCCTTTAAAGTGCCTTTTCTGTTTCACACACAGAAAGTCCAGATAGCTGAATGGGAACTTTAAAACTCATTTGCAAGGTCCTGTCAAAAAGTTTAAATTTTTTTTTTCTTGACCTGCAACAGTTTTCTGTATTTAAGTTGATTATTAATCTCTTTCTTCCCATTGCAGGTCATCGCCTCCCAGGGCTAACCCTGGTCCGGGTACGTTGCTTATGATGCATCACAGCCTTGCTGGAGAGCAATCTGCACAGAGGGCTGTGGGCAGCCTTTCTGAACAGAATGGCTTGCATCGCTTCCAGAGGCGGCTGGGATGTCCAGCCTGCTACCCACTGCTAAGACTGGTGGTGAGGTGCAGGGAAGGTGGGAGTGCTGGGTTAGCATCCCGCTCGTGGGCAAAGCGGGAGGGCACAGTCGAGCCCCGGGCTGGGGGCTTCACCCCGCAGTGAGGGCATTCAGCTGTTTCCCACCCCTGGCTCTCCTGCCCTCGGCTGCTGCGGACACCGAGCTGGCCAGTTTTCGGCAGCCCTGCCGAAGGACACGTGGCCTGGCCCTGGCAGTGCTCGGTGGTGGTGAAAGCATTCACAGGAACAGACGGCTCACCTGCCTCCCAGTAGGTTACACACCCCATGGTTTAAATAGGCACGATAATGAAGCGGGGAGAGCTGACTTACTCACCTTTTGCCCTTTTACTCCACTGCAGTCACATTTTCCACAACCAGAACAACCCTGAAAATAAAAGAGAAATTGAGAATTAATTGTCTGAAGTGGGTGACAGGCAGAACATACTGCAACGAGCCAGGGATGTCAGCAGCACCACCCTGACTGCAGGCTGGTCAGCATGGGGAACATTCGCTTAAGCCCAGCACAATACTTTGTGATCTTTATATAGATGTACACTTCTGGTCTCAGTCACAGACCAACAAAAGATGCCTTTGGAAAAGACGAAAAAAAACTGTTATGGTTTTTAACCATACAAAACCGTTATATTACTTCTAAATCATTGTCTTTTGGGCCACCATTTAAAAAATAGCTCATTTTTATAGAATACACACATACTCTGCATCTAGCAATATGAATGTCTAAATTAAAAACAAGTGGATTCTCCTCTAGGATTCTCTAGTCACACATTCAAAACCCAACAGAGTATTTAAAATCAATCCAGTTGTAGAAGCATCTCTTCATTATCCATTTGTTAATAAATAGCTTGCATTCTGCATAAATACTTAACCTCTCTAAATATGCGCCATTGCTTTGAGAAGAAAGGGATGGTGAAACTGCAATTCATGTTTTATCTTCTACTCTTAAGGAGAAAAATATCAGACCTGAAGAACATGGGTTTTGTTTCTTTTCTGAACACAAAAAATGCTGTCTACACCCTTTGGGTGTTTACCGTGAGATCTCTTAATATTAATTTACTAACTTTTTTTATCAGTAATCAGCAATTTTCAGATAGGAAGAGAATAATTTTTAAAGGAAGTTAAATATTGGTGTAATTACCACAGGAAACTATATCAAGAAGTAGGTCTGGACATACTTTATCACATCAAGTCAAACCACAGCCCCTCACAGAGCAAACTGCTCCTAATGTTAAATATTAGATACGGAGGCAATTGTTAATTTTGACTGGCCCAGCAATGTCTAGCTCCAGGGTTCTGGTCCTGTTTCTTACAGCTACCACATTTCAAGGGATCTTCTTTCTTTCTTGCCCTCTATAATGACTAACTGTAGTTGTCATTATGATGGAAAACTGTCCAGTCAGTAAAAGCACATTCGTTGCAGCAGGAGAATGCATAGAAAACATGAATAAAAATATAACCAGTCTGAATTATTCTCCAGTAGATACTATAGAGATCCTTGTTTTCTGAAAGGCTTTCCTTATGGGGTTTCTACACTAGATAAACTAAAGTCAAAATACAGCCAACTTGTACCTCCAGCAAATGATGGTACTTCAGCATAGACGCTGACGGACTCCCAAGTCTACCTGGGTTCTGTGAAATGAAATTCCAGAGGGCAGGTGGGTGGGAGGATTTGGGAGAGGGGCATTGTCATCTCAGGAGGGAAGGAAGGAGGACTGTGGAGCTGGCCTTGCTAGTCCCGACAGCTGAGCTCATCCCATGAAATACTCCTTAAGTGCTACTTCCCTCAGAAGTGAGGGAGAGAAGATCTTGATGTAGGTGGTTGAGGAAGGGAGCTTAATATTAATAAATGCTACTAAAAGCTTCCATGCCTTTGTTCATGTAAGCCTCTGGAGATCACCCAGTCCAATCCCCCTGCCAAAGCAGGTTCACCTAGAGCAGGTAGCACCATCACTCTGGAAGGTTAAATAACATAGCAACATTTTTACTTGGTAAATACGTTTTCTTCTAAAGTAAAGCATCAAAGAGAAATGGGGGTTTAATAGTGTAAATAAAATTATTAAAGGCTGTCCAATAAAACCAAAGCATCAGCTCCTGAAAATTTTGTTGCTTTTGTTGAGATCCTTTTTGTTTATATGTAGATCCACTGATTTTGTTGTTTGAAGTCAAACTTTCTCCATGTTCACATAAAGCAAAAATAACCACACTTTTTCTCTGATATTATTACAGCATTTTACCATGTTGGGTCATAAATGCACAGAAAGATGAAAATCAACACTGATTAGAACAAGTATTTATCATAGACTGCAGAAAGAGAATTAAATCTGAAAACAATGGCAACACATGCTGCAACACCAACTCAGTACTGACCAGGAGGGAAAAATGCCACCCCCTGAATAATCCGCTTTACTTCTTGCGGTACATGGTTATGCCTGGAAAAACACTGGGCCTGCCATTTCAAGAAGTGACCCAGCGTGACCTCTCTAAGCTGTTCAGACTGATGAGATCACAGCTGGAGGACCCCTGCTTGGAGCTCATACTCCCTCCTCCAGCATCATGTAGAATGTTATCAGTTTTATCAACACATCCCTTAAATTCAGAAGAAGTCTGTTTTAATTGCATCTGGGAATGTAATTAAAATACGTCATCGAATCATTATAAACATCTGTTTTCAAGTTAATGCCCACTTATTTCCTTCAGCCTGTTATTTAACATGCACCATTTTAGAAAAAAATTATGTTATTATTTAAGTTGGGTTTTGTTCTTAAATTTAGCATGGCCAGAAGAATGGACTTCTGCTTTCGGGCCTCTTTTTGTGCTCCCAAAAATGACACCATTATATTCAATTTTTCCTGTTTCTTAAGCCTCAGATTAGAATACCCAAAGGCGAAGAAGGTAAGAAGGTCCTGGGCATGAGGGAGCACAGCTGCGTAAGGTCCTATTTGCAGGCAAGTGCTGTAGCCTGCTGTGCCAGAACAAGCCACCTGCGCCACAAAACTTTGCCTTTACTTTACAGTAGCATCGCCTCCTGCTATCGCTGACTGAAACCTTTGCAGGTGGTCGGATGGCTGGCCAACAATGACAGCCACTACTGGATACCATCATCCACAGCTACTAAAACGTATTTTTCAATCTGAGGGATGTGATAACATTCTGCATACACTAGGAGGAAGTATGAACTTTTTCCTCCTGGTCCTCTGGGAAGACTGGAAAAAGCTTATGGGTCAAAGGTCAATTTAAGGAGGTCAAAGCAGCATTTAAGTAATGAGATACTGGGAGAGGAAGATGGCTACAGCAGGTACAGGAACCAGGGTCTGGGTTCACCTAAGCCATTGCAGGTACAAATATCTCTCCTCGTCACTGCAGTCTCCCTTTATTCAATGGCAAGAAACAGGCACTTCTGTGCTGGGATCCATCTCCCCTACTTGGGACGTTTGCTTTCACTGGACATGAAGCACGCCTTGGAGGACTAAGCAGTAGAGACTGAAATGGGCAGAAAGGAGTATGAGTTGTGTAGGAGAACAGGGGGGAAACGGAGAGGAGAGTAGATATGGAGTATCGGAGGGCTAGAGGTTACAGACAGAATGGGACAGAGAATAACAATAGCTCTTCATTCCTCAGAAATCACTAGCAATTTAGTCGAGTGTCTTTCGAACTGTGACCAAGGAGATCTGCATTTCTGGTACTCATTCAGGAATGACTGAAGAACCTTACACAACCCAGTCATAAGTGGGAAACTTCACCCTGAAGGAATGAAGACAATCATCACAAGGTAAGTAAGCTGAAACTATGCAAATTGTTGCTTATTTCTAAACTTTTTCAATTTTAAATCAGTCTATGATAGGAAGAATCCAGTTCATGATTTCCTGCCACACATGACTAGAAATAATGAGACAAATAGAGAAAAATGGTTTTGTTCTATCTCCCAGACATCCTCTCTAAAACAACGCCTTCCCCAGAAACTGCACGGAGCTTGGAGCAACCGCTGCTGCCCTCCGGAGTGCCTAAACAGAGAAGGAATGGCGCTGGGCAGGAAGCACAACCTGGGAGGGGGGGGTGAAAAGGCAGGCTCTTTATCCCTTGCCTAGGAGCCAATTACAGACGAATCCAAAGATTTTGGCCAGGTGCACTGTGATACCTCACCTACTCTGCATGACAGGCTAGCAGTTTTCAAATAGCCATAGCTTCCTTGCACCACAGGCCAGCCTCTCATGTAGTATCTGAAGACATTCATTTTATCTTACTCCTCCCACGGGATATCAGTCAGCCCAGAAGCAGAAGCTCATTTTAGCGATATAAATTGCTTCATTCTTCGACAAGCATTTCTGTTCCATTTCATTCTCCCAGACTGTCTGCAACTGATAAGCTCCGTGAATCACGCTAGCAAATCACTATTAAACTATAAAAAGATTACATCCCTTCAACATCGTACATACAAATGTGCTACATGCAGACTGAGCGTTTGCCTAAAGGACAGCAATTCATTTACTATCATATTAACATACAGTGCTAATGAATGGGCGTCCCAACCCAGATCTCCAACTTCCATGAACCGGGTACCGAGCCTCAGGAGCACTAAGCCCTGTCAGTGACGGAGCCGAGAAGGCTGCTAAAAGTTCCTGCAGCAGACGGAGGAAACTCTGCTCTGCAATGCAGCCTGTAAGACATCTGTCAGGTCGCAGCTACAGACGTTTGCTGCGTTTTGCCCTGTTCTAGCACGTCCAGCTACTCTCCTGGCATTTGAGGACTACTGCTTGGAACTCACACCGGAGCGATGCGAAGAGCCAGAGGAGCAGCCTAGCAGGGAGACGACTGCCCTATTTGGAAATGCACCATTTCTGGAGGCTACAGAGATCTCCGAAAACATACAAAGGCCGAGTCAGTTCTTGGACGCTCCGCTCTCTTACAGAAGTGCATTTTTCAAGACAAAACGTAGTTCTCTTTCCCACAACACCAGCTCAGAGACTGCTTGCTCAGTTTCAGTTGCTGAGCTGGCTACCAGCTCAGGCTAATTGCATAGGGATCAACCGAGTTCAAATCTTACCCTGTAAAGCACATGTGTAAGGCAGAAATTTAATAAAATTCTCACTATTTATTTAACGCTGTTCATGTTAAAAATCTCATTCCAGGGAATGGAGTCACTTCTCCTACCCAAAATACAATGCCTTTCAAATGACTGAAAATGCTGTGAACAGGTGATTGGTGAGACTAGGACAGATACCGTAATTCTCTGACTATTCACAATGTTTCTAATTCAGAGCTGAAATGCTTCAAAAAGAAAAAAATAATCACAATTATTTCATCTCATGACTCATACATTATAAAATGACATTTTCTGTTTAGACATGACACTTAAACTGATGATGTTTTCTGACAAAACAGTGTAGATTTCCCACTCTACATTGCTTTAGCTCAAGCCCCAATTTGAGCTGAATTCCAATACCAGTTTCAAGTTGAAACACCAAGAACTGCTGTGCCAATGGGATGGCTGTTTGACAGTGACAGCTTTAAGTCCTCCCTTCACAAAATCCACCCCCTTCCACCCCTATGCTAACACAGTCTCAATGGGGAAGGCCACGGGAGATTGATGCCTACGTACCGGACACTGCACTTCTTCCCACACACGTGTACAACTCATGCAGCTGACACGAGAGCTGGATCAATAACATCTTCAAGTTTCATATCCCACCAGACATAGAAATAGTGAGGTGATGCCTACTGCAGAACACTTATCTTGCATTCCTCTCATATTTTCTTCTCTCTTCAGAATGTCAAAATAGCTCCCTGGCTGTATTACTATTCTTGTCTTTACCCTTTAGATAGAACTGTATTGAATCAGCCGAACTGCCCTTTTGTGTGTAAAGTACCATTAGAGGAAATCACTGCTATACTCCAGTTAACCTTAATATATTTTTTCTTAACTGATTTTGCAGTCCATTAACAACTTTTAAAAAAATCATGCTGCTAATTTTTCTGATTTACACTTAGCTAGAACAAAACGGGTAACAAAAAAATCCAGACTGTCTACCAAGTTAGCAAAATGTAGGTGCACTGCCTTACAGGAGTTGATACAAAGCCAGTTGTCCTGGACTGATGATTTGAACTTCAGCTCTCAAAATGGTTCAGGAAAAGGAACATCTGCCATGTCTTCACTTTCAGGACTTAAAGCAAACAACATAAATTGAGCACCGTTCTCATATTTCATTTGTAAACCCATCCATTTCAGATGTCTGTGGACAGATAAGTAATGGACAAAGGGGAATACTTTATGATTTTATAATGTTAGCAAGCTCCAGTCTTTCCTCCTCTCCCAAGTCCCTTTTTCCTCCTATTAAAAAAAAAAAAAAAAAAGCAAAAACCAAAACCAGCTGGCAGCTTATCTTCATGACCCTTTTTTTCTTTTTTTTTTTTCCCACAGAAAATCATGGGTAGACTTCAATTATGACTGTTCAGGGAATTCCCTGAATCAAGGGAAGGCTTATTGGTTTTACAGCTTTCACTCTCTCGGTCACCAAATTAAGTTCAGCTCTAGTCAGCAATCACTGGAAGTTTCTGTCATGGAGTAGCTATTTGAAGTCCTTGGTTGTGTCGTTTCAGTTTTCCATCAATCCAGTATTCAGAGCACAGTGCCATTCCAGATGTCCTGTGAGATACCACCTGCTTCCAGCTGCCAGGCCAGGTGGCAACAGCTCTCCCCTAGTCCTGGGTCGTATCTGCTAGGTTGATGTAAATATCTCAAATGGCACCAGATGCCTTACATTTAAGCAATGGAAATAAGTGCAACTCAATATTATCTCCAAAAGGGCATTAAACCTTGCATGGATAAAAAGAACAGTGGTGCTTATGGACAGGGTTCAGCGGTGGACTTGGCTGTACTAGGTTAACAGTCAGACTCGATGATCTTAAAGGTCCTTTCCAACCTAAACGATTCTATGATTCAATTAAAACACTCATTCTCCTGATGACCTCCTTTGGCTGTAGGTTGATGCACATGAGTAGAACAGAAGGAGGCAGAAGTGGTCCCCACTCATTTCTCTGTCAGTCCAGAGCTGTTCTCCTAATAAATCTTCTAGGGATACCTTTAGACCAGATGAAAAATCTCCTGGATCAAACCTACACAGTGGAAAACTGTGGCACTTCGTGGTTACCGGTACGTCGGTGCACCAATGAAGTATCCCTGTCAGTCTGAGGGAAACTTTAAGCGAGTCCCAAATTAACATATAGGTAATATCTGAAAGAAGTGGCAAGTTACTGTCTGAAATATCACTATGCATGATGAAATTTGAACTAATTAAAACAATTCAGCTCTGGTTTTATTTAAAAGCCTTGTACAATTTTCAGAAAATCAACTGATTTTAAGAAAAGCTCTATAGCATACAATTGTGAAAAAATTCATTATGGCTTTTGGGACAGAGGGGGCTGTTTGTAGCTTTTGGCAGGCTTTTTTTATGTTTGGCTGGGGGGGATGGTTGTTTTGTTGTTGTTTTTAGTATTTACCAGAATCATACAGGATGTTCATACAAAAATTGCAGACAGACCACAGATTCTTATCAGAGATCTCCAGTGTATTTTAGCCACTCAAGGGAATATTAGTTAATTTTTAAATGCTTAATAATATTTATTTCAGAAAATATTTATTTTGTAAATTAGCATCGGTTGGAAGTACTTCACTAAAAAGATGTTAAAAAAAGGTCACATCTTCTTAGTCAAAAGACTACCAGATCACTGGAGCTGAAATGTTTTGTTGCTGGGACCTCATTTTTGACGTTCTTTTCCAAATTCCCCAGGGGGCTGTCCTGGAGGTAGGGTCATGGGAGTCCCCTGAAAGCCGCTCTGTGAACAGGACTTTGCTGTTGGTGATGTGAACATCATTTTCACAAAGCAAGGCAAACCCAGGGGGCTTCCAGTTAGTTCACAGGAAGTATAAAGTTATTCCTGTTGTTCCATATTTGGACAAAAATGACATTTAAAGCAACTGTTTCCTCTAAGTACATTCTTTTACAGGAAGCTCTGGCAACAATCAGGATATTTGCTTACTTAGTGAAATTTTCAGAATATCACATTATAGCACTCAGTTCTGCAGAGCTCAAAGCAGATAACTGGTTTGTGAATACTAATGGTGTTACCACTAAAATATAAAGCCTCGCATCAGCATTATCTACTAGCAGGTCCGTTTCCACAGACTGCCAGATACTGCTTAGCCTCCAGCAAGCCGAGAATACTGTATTTACCAAGTGAATATTGGTCCACTAGGTTTTGTACCTTTTTCATGTTTCAGAACTCCACTTTCAGTTATAATGTCAAAGAACTGAAAAAAATTCCAGGTGCCAGCAGGATCCTCCAGTGTTGAATCACTGGTGTTACTTCACCGATAGCTGAGGTTTGGAGTATGCTGCAGGACTTCCCGACACTCAGTGACGAGCGCCTTCAGGATACATTTCAAAGGGCACGACCCTTCCTAAATTCAATTATGGTAATCATTGCCAATGATCCCCACCCTACTCTTCTACTTTGCAAATGGGCAAACTGGAGCCAGGCGATACAGGTGAGAAGCTCCCATTCCTCATCCTGCTAACTTAAAAAAATCTGAGAGGAGGACAGGAAAGCCTGTTGCAGAACCACCGTGGCTGTCGCAGAGCTGACCACCCGCCTCATACGCAACTACTCCAGAGTGTACAAAGCAAACTGCTCCTTGTCCTGCACGACGCAGATCCAAACACCCTGCCTTCTAACTTGCCTTTTTAGTGTAACTAGCACTAGCAGTTTCTAGGCATATAAGCTGAAGGGAAATCAAACATCACGCTTCATTCTTGTTCATGAGGCAGAGAGATTGCGGTCCCTGAAACAAATCACACGAGTTTGTTTTTCTTGCTGCCTTCTGGGATGGATCTGCACAACCATGTCCAGCACCTGCTAGAGGTACAAGGCCGGATCCAGCCATAACCTGGCAAGATGCAAACGGTGTCATTACAATGGTGACCCGTAACTGCTGCCTCTGCCAGCGGTGGGTGGTGATGCCGGGGGGACAGGCGGCGGTCTCCTTGCCGTCCTCTCAGTAAACCCACACCCACAGGGCTTAACTGCTTTCTAGAAATGCCTCGGAGCTTCTCCGACCTCTGTGCCTTCGGTGTTCAGCACGCATCCCCATTTTCACCGGCACAAGGGTACCCATAACAAGTTCGAGCATGGGTGCTCGGTGTAGTTGAAAGCCTGCCCCAGTATAGCTCCACCAGGCAGGCAAAATGCAACACCACCAAAACTGGGCAGAGGCTGAGGGAGAGGCAGCGGTGGCCGCCAGCCTGGCAGGGGATGCAGTCCCTCCTGGCCACCCTCCAACTCCCAGCACTCCCCCGACCCAGGCCGGAGGCAAACCCGGGCTGAGAGGAAACTGCCCCGGAGGACTCCCTCCCTCCTTCCCTCCTCTCACACACAACAACCCTCTCTAAGCAGCACTGGGAAAAGTGGGAAGAGGCGGCTCGTCCCTCCGTGGGACCGCCCCGCGCCC
>NW_009599092.1:1566-21518 GCF_000690535.1 Cariama cristata | reverse complement strand
CCTGCCATGGCCCAGCCCACCAGCAGAAGGACAAACCGCAGCAGCGTGCCCACAAGCCAAGCTCCTCTGCTGCGGGGCAACTTCTCAAAAGGCGGAGAAGAGAACTATCCCTCTTAACGGCCACATAACCGCTCTGCTTCTTTGCCTGCGGTTTCATTTACCACTGTGGCAGGACATGAATGTGGAGCTGCTGCTCCAGGCGCCAAGCATTACACCAGCAGCGCAGCCTAGCCATGGCGGTCACCACCCACAGAGCCAGCCCGCGCGCGCTGCCGTGGGCCACGAAGGGCCCAGGACCATCCCGGCGGCTGCAGGGTCGTTGCCCTGATGGAGAGGCCCCCTCTCTGCCACCCTGCCCAGGGCCGTTGTAAGCCTTCCCTTTACTGATCGGTACTCGCCTGGCCTCTGCAAGCCCCCGTTACGCCGGGGAGCGCAGCGAAGGAGCAGGGAGGGGAGATGCAGCCCTCCTGCACCCCAACCCTCCCCAAGGGGTTTTTGTAAAGCTGGAGGCAAAGGAGACGCTTCAGGCGGGATACGCACGAAAACAGCGATGCCATTTTGCAAATGTTTACAGCAAGTCCATGAGCAGTGCTTTCCCTTCCGTTAGCTGATAAACATGAACATCAACATAAACAAATACATTTAAAAGTAACAGCTTTAAAACAACACAGTGCTGGGAAGCAGAGGGCTTCCTCCTCAGCCGTCCTTGCCTAGACTAAATAAACGGAGAAGCGAAATCCTCTTGGTTGGGAAGCACACCAAAGAATGTGAGAAAAGCCCAAGGAGATAAACTCGACTTCTAGGTTTGGGCCCAGGGAAGAAACGCGGGTGACGTGCAACGCAGCACAGATACAGACTGCTGTGTCTTGGACCCACGCTGCCTGAGCATAGCTCTCCTCTGGGTGGGCTCTGAGCACTGCATTTTCACCGAGGCAACTCCTAATTTCCCGTTAACACCCTCCCGCGGCGCGATTCATCGCCAGCCAAGGAGGCTGTGTGCACGTGCAGGTAACGCCACCGTCCTGGGCTGGGTCTTGCCCAGGAGGCCTCCCGCCGCCATGTCACATGAACGGTGTCCGTTTGCTCCTCCTGAGTCCTCTGCCCCCCATCACCAGTTCCTTACCCTCCAGCCCTCCCCCAGACCAATTCTGCAGCACTTAAGAAGCGACGTAGCTTTAGGCGGGTGCGCAGTACCTGCGGGGAGGGCTCCGCGGGTGCGCTGCCAGCAGCTCCCCAGCACAGACTGCCGCTGCAGTCACTCCCCGAAGCTGTGCCTGTACCTGCACGCCACGAACACCCCCAGCGCGCAGCCCCGTCGGACACGAGGAGGTGCAGCATCCTCTTACTGAGGAGATTTGCCCCTACGTCTCAAATGCTGCAGCTTCCACAAGGACAACCTTAAGGGAAGTCCCCACTGACGTCCATGGGATATTGCAGGTATACACGACTTACCATTAAAGTCCTTTCAGGAGGACTCTGTCAGACGGAGAACTTAAAGACTATCAAATTTTACTAGACTGTATGCAATTTTTATTGCATGAATTTATCAGAACTGTCTAAGTGATTTCTTGATTATAACAACACTCATTTCTTGCAAAGTTGTCTTTTCCTCTAAAAGGAACCTCAACCTTTCAAAAAATTCTGACACTGAAATAATAAATTAATAATGATTAATACAAATTATTTTTAATACACTGTTCATACTTCACAAGACTAGACAGGACGTTAGCTTACCCATCTCCTCAGTAACACTGGGAAGAGGACTCAGGTAAGATAGTAATAGCCTTTCTCTGGCCAGCACACTCCACAAAGACTCATAAGATTGTTAACAAGCAAATAATTGGTACATTTTAAGAACCATATGGTATTCCAGAAACAGCAGTAGTAACCACAGCAGCTCAACATCCTTGTCAAACATGGGATTTAAAAAGCATGTAGCATGTTTAGTCTACTTAGCAGCCAGCCAAAATATACACAAAATTTCATTTTATAAACCCACTTTTCTTCCCCACAGATCTCAAAGTTCTTCCAAACAGTTTCATCCTATGGCAATACCACTGCTACAGTAAAAAAGTTGCATTTAATTGCTCTAAATGAGCTGAAAGATTTCAGCCAGTTGTTGCAGACAGCCAGTTCTTAAAAACTGCAGCGTCACAGGGCAGGCCTAAAATTGGAAGAGTATTTCCTAAAGTGAAACATGTTTTAGAAGTATTTGCATACCACAATTTTTGGACTGGAAGCAGTACCAGAAGTTTACCCTATGCACTTTTCTCAAATATTTTAACAAATTGCCGGTCAACAATCTACCTGGGCATCTTCTCTTATGCTCTGAGATACAACTTTGGTTCTGTTAAACTAATAATGTTTGCAACAAATTGTCAGCCATTTATCTGTTTGGACTCCTAAAAAGCCATAAGGGGAAGCATTTCTTTCTCTGCCCCTTACCAGGCCACTGAATTCTGTCTTTTGCTCCTGTCAAGGATGCCGTTGACTATAAGCTGCTTTCTCTTTAGGACACATCAGGATCTTTTCTCCTAAAGACTCTGCACACTCCAGAAACACTTCACTCAGCTCTAGTTACATTTCAAAGGACATTACTCCGTATTTAAAGGCCTCAGGTGGATATGGCCATGGCTGTTGAAGAGTCCCATCTTGCAAGAGACGGGTATCTTAAATGCAAAGCTCATGGTTTTACAAAAGCCCTTGCTCAGTAAAGACATGAAGACTCAACTACTGCTCAGAAACACAAAGATGACTAACCAAAGGGCAAAAAAGTGCTTTTTTTCTCCTTTGCTGTTGCAAACAAATGATCCCAAAGGCCTCTATTCCTCTCTGAGAAGCACCAGCTAAGTGGTAATACTCAGGGACTTGTCCAAGTGGTGCTGTCCTTTAAGAAAGGGTCTAGAGATAAGAAAACAAGTAGAGGAAAAAAAAACCTCAAACCCCAAAACAAACCCCAACCCTTAAAAGACCTGTAGAGTTTAGCAACCCAACAGATAATTGAGAAGCAACCCCCACATCACTGTGTCAGTTCACAAGTCCACCTTGCAAGAACTTTACAATGCCCACGGCTGAGGCAGCACCTTGCATCTGGAGCAGGCGCTGGGTCAAGATCCTGCACAGGCAATGCCAGCAGCAGGGAAATCTCTCCCCCAGTCCGCGACAGACTCTCACAAACGCACTTGGGCACCCACAGTTTATGATGGTTTATGATCCCCTTGTACCTGATTTCAACAAAAAGCATGAAGATGAGCTTTACCACAGCCTAATCTACGGACTGGAACACTCCGCTCAGAATTAGGAGCTATGGAGAGGAGTCCATGTCTTCTGCTACCTGATGAACAACATTATCACCACCCCAGAATGTAAAAGCTAGCAATGACTCATACGACTTGCAAGAACTCAGGGCACTTGTGTGCATTAGGCTTACAGGGAGTGGATGGATCGCATCCCTTTTGAGATGTTGCTGTCTTCCTCATTCATCTGGTGAACATCAAACTTACATGGGAAGGAGGGGGGACTTAGGTGCAATTAGATGGTCTAAATCTCACACTTCGTCCCATTACGTCCAC
The DNA here is from genome assembly GCF_000690535.1 of Cariama cristata. NCBI lineage: Eukaryota > Metazoa > Chordata > Aves > Cariamiformes > Cariamidae > Cariama > Cariama cristata. The sequence goes on along the minus strand of NW_009599092.1, from coordinate 17,946 downwards.
ACTTGAGGTAGTTACACCTCCTGTTGGATCCCGTTAAGAGCCCTACGGCATAAAGGAGTTCAGAGAAAGGCAATGCAAATCATCAGTGTAGCTTTTATTGCCCTGAAGTCCTGGAGCCCTAATCCTCTAACCTGCTCTGAATGGAACCCTTACATAAACACACCAGAATATTCGTACTGGCAGAACTATAAGGTCAGCTCTTCCTACACAAATCGGCTCTTTAGTTCATTAAACATTTTCACTTGCAGTTGGATTGTGATATCCTAGATGCACATCGTGCTGCAAATAAGCATTATCCATTAAAGAGCAGTTTGTCTCAAAATCAGTAACTAAAGACTAACCTGGATCGATTGTCAAACAGCCCATTTTCTTCTTTTTCAGCTGCGGAACTCACTTTTAGTAATGTGGCCGGGCAATTGCATTCTTTTGACATTTTTAAAACCTAGTCACAAGGAAAAATCAGAACTATCCACATGTACTCTAATTTACTTGTCTGGCCCAAATGAAAAACAGACACAATTTTCTCAAACCCATCTTTTTCAAAATTGACATTTGAAAATCCAGTTTTAATAAAAATTTAAGTGTTGGAATATTGGAGCAAAATAGCGACAGGAAATACTATTTTAGTGTGCAACATTTGCCAGACGCAAACGGAAACAAACTTGTCACTCCTCTCTTTCTTTTATGTTTCTTTGTTGACGAGACAGGAAGCTGACAAAAATTTATTTTTTTCCTCTTGTAAAGCATACAGTGTAATTGCTATTGTATCACTTCAGTTGCCGACTGCATTTGGTAAATAAAAACATACTTCATGAGCATCCAGGGAAGTGTTTAATATCTGACAGTTTACAAAAATGCCATACTTAAGTACAAAAAGAAAAGTAAATAGCTTTCATTGCAGAAACGGAAATAACGTGATTTAGAAGAGAAGCTGAAAATCTACTCTTTTCTATGGCAACTTCCTGAGTGATGGAAAAGCTATAGCTGAGTAAAATTAAACATTGGCCTAACCTGCATTCCACATGTAGGGGTCAGCAGAAGTGCAAACATTGGTGAAGACTGAGATATAGCGGTAAATATTTTGTGAGCAGTTTATTTAAAAACAGTGAGAAGCAGCCAGATAATGTTCAGCTGTGAGATTTCTTCCACTTATTAGTAACAAGTAAGCAGACACAAATGGGCTTCAACATCCTTGCTTGCTATTTAGAATTAAAATCAATAGACTTGTCCATCCAGTAAAAGCTCAATACTGAAGATTTCATTCTTTGTCAAAAAAAATTAATCAAAATTCTCTGAAATCGGTAAACATTACAGAAGAGGGCTGAGTATCAATCCCAGAGGTGCTCCACAAAAGACCCTGCCAGGAGGAGGCTCAAGGCACCCACGGGCAAGCCGCAGGGCACAGGGAGGCCGAGCCCCCCATCGCGGAGGGCTGGCTGGCAGCGGGCGCAGGCAGGGAGCCCACCCTCGGTGGGACCCGACACAGCCCCCTCCGCTCCCTCCTGCAGCCCCAGCCCTGCTCTTCTGCTGCCGCGGGCACACACCAAACCCGTCCCGGCATTACACTGCCCGAGCACTAAACACAGTGACTTTTTTCCCCCTTTTTTTAGTGGCCCATTTTAGCTTACTGAACCACCTTCGCGCTGGGGTCAGTCACAAACACGCTGCCACAGCGGGGGGACAAGGCGATGCCAGCAGGACCAGAGGCTGAACTGCCCAGGAACAGGCTGATGTGGGGAGTTCAAGAGTGACATAGGCTTCACAAGTACTTTCATTATCAAAGGCACTTATCATTTTATTGGGCACTGAGATAAACTGGTGAGCTGATATATTTATGCGCTACTGCACGCACTCGTGACAGGAAAAGATGGAGATGCCCCGAGTTTACCTTTAAAATGAAACACTACTGATCCTACTCTCTTTTCCAATAGTGTAACTTACTAACAAAGATGCTTTTGTTTCTATTGGTATTAGTGAAAGGAGGTTCAAAGTATCTCTAAAGTTATGCTGGTCTAAATTCTTCTTGAATAAAATTGCTGGTTACTTTCCATTTTCTATACCTGACAACTTCTGTTCAACAACCTCATTCCATATTGGTTTGTAAGATATTGTCTCTTGTTTTTTTTTCTAAATAGGCTGACCAACTTCATATCATTATGGATATTAACTGAATTCACAATAGCAGTTAATTGTAATGTGACTGCAAGCTCATCCAGGCTCCTTATTTGTCAAGAAGGACGAGACATGGTGGCACTACCGATGTGGCTTCACACCGTAATTTGCCAATTTCAGGGAACTCGGAGAGATGTTGAAAAGAAGCTTCCTTCCTAATGCTCTTTCCTAGCACTTTCCCAGCCTGTGAACATCTCTGTGGATGTGCCATCCACAGTACATCTAGCAGCACACACGGATTGTAACTTTCCTAAAGCAATTTAAAATTTCTATTTATCCTGCATCCTTAAGTATATATCCTTGCGATCTGCAGTACATTCCCAACACTAACATACAAACATAAATCCAAGAAAATTATCCTCAGGTAATGAAAAATTACCTCAAGTCATGTACAAAAGAAATGTGAAGACTCACGCAGTTCTAACTGACAAGCATTTTGCAAGAATTAAAGACGGTTACAAACTATAAGTCAGTCCAGCTGTTTCAGAACATTCTGAGTAGATTCATGAATGAAAACATGTTCAGCTTAATAACTGCACTACAACAAGAAATGCAAATATTGACAATTTTGAGTAACAAGTGCCCTCAGAAAAACAGGAATAAAAGTGATAAATGTAAGCAAAACCACCCAAAGTCACATCACGAGACCGCCTTCCAATGCCAGCACATCTGCAAAAGTCATATTAAAACTCAAAGTTCAGAACATGTCATTCTCATGGCAACATCCTTAATGCGCCAGATGTATTCCCAAATCGCTCCCTAGAACAGACCACACTTTTAACCGCATATCTAAATAACACTTTTTTTTTAAATCTCATATTTACACTGAGTGAAAAGTTAAAGAATACTGAGGTCATTAAAATCACTACATGTACTTATTATAAGTGGTTCGTTAACCAAAAGGGCATCAATGCTGCCTATACATAACCTTAAACTCCTGACTACTGCTTTACAGATGTGCTGCAAGTATTCATGACTACCAGGGGTCTCCTTTTGGTTTTGGCACTGTTCTTCAGATTGGCGTTATGTGACTTTATGGATATCTTCCAGGATTTTTTTTTTATTTAAAAAGTGTCATCCCCTTGACTGTCTCATAGATCAGAAATCTGCAAACTAAAGATCAAAAACAGTAGATAAATTTCAAAGAAACTGAAGGGTAATTATTAAAAATACCATTCTTTTCAAGTCAAAATCACACTTGCTTCAGGGCCCAGCTGACATTTCTTGCACAGGGACGACAGTAACTCCATTTGGATTTGTTCATGGATCATTTTTCCAGCTGATGTAATTCAGAGGTTGAAACAGAAAAAAAAGTCAAATATTAAATAATTCAAGCTTTTAGGGCAGATTCGGTATGTTTGATAAAGTTATCATTAGCATACTTTAACCAGACTTAATGTAAGCAATAGTTTTACAAGGGAATTAGTCCCTTAATTTCATTGGTGCTTGCATTAAGGGTATTTATTTATATTACTTTTTTACAGTATTTATTGTTCCCTGTCTCTAACAGTTTATTTGATCTTCAAGTAAAGTAATTCGGTTTTGAAAAGTACCCTATTAAGATAAAGAGAAAACATTTCATCAAAGTCATATATACTGCTAGAAAGAAATAGAATTTATTTTATTGAAAAGGATTTTAATAATTAAACTGTGCAACTTTCCACAGTTCTCAGAGTCATCAGAAATGGAAGAGTTTACATCCCTGTCATCGCACACCAACAAAAGTGGAAGCTCAGGGAATGTGTGGAGCAAAAGTGCTCTCACCTACAAATACCAGCCAGGTAAGCTCAGCCTATTTCCCCGGCAGTCCACATCCCCAAACCACCGTGAAAGACTCTTGTATTTGACCCTTCCTTCATTTCTTCATGAAGCATGACCTCTGTGAGCATCACCCTAGGCTGGCACTGCTCAGAGTACTCACAGGGGTAAAAAGAAAGCAGGAAAAGGCACGGAGATGTGGGATTAGTTCTGGTTGACAAATACAGCGGCACGAAGAACAGCAGCAGGTTGTCCCAAGGGGGAGGAGAAGGAGGAGAAGGACATTCAGATTCCAGAACCTGCAGGCATCTCCACAGGAGCACAGTGAAGGTCATACGTTGCAATTTTTTTCTATCTGGCTTTCCTTTCAGCTCCAACTAAAAAGAAATAGAACTAATTTCTAACCAGCAGACTTCAGCCGAATTCAGAATCCAAGTGCCTGCGGTCAGAAACATGCTTGTGCCACAGCATCTCCCAGAAGGAACATACCCCCCAGCGCTTTACAAAGCGTACACAGCAGCGGAATGGCTTTGAGGATGGATACTGTTTGCCAAAACCAAAAATGCACCCAGACTGAAAGAAGAGACAGCTGTTTTCTTTCTTTGATATGAACCCATAGCATCTGATCCCTTCCCACAATTCCTTCAAAAAAAAGACAAAACTGATGTCAAATAGGCCCTGTGAGTCAAAAGGCCTTCAAGAGGTTCTGAACATCCAACAAGTTTTGAGCAACTAAATGAGAATATTGCTGGAGAGGGGCAACACTTAGAGCATCCAAGTTTAAAAAATAAATGTCATTAGAAACACTACTGGAAAAGAGAAAAACACTTGCAAAGCTTAGTTTAGCAACAGCATTAACATTAATATTAGCATTTTCTCTGTATGAATCAAAATAAGCTTCGTAATTTTCAAACTTACAGGGCACGAAGCAGATCCAAATCATTGCGACAGATTCTTTCAACAGTGTTGTACCCAACACATCACCTAACAATATGATCAGAAACTCGGGAGTACCCAGCAATTTTGAAAAATCTTGTTATTCATTTAAATTTGGCTATAGAAGCATAACTTTGGGCATTCATTTCTTTAGCAAATACGATTAGATTTTGTTTAATTTTCCAAGTCAAAGAGCTTTAAGAACTGAAGAGGCACTCCAGCTGGCCAAAGTAAAACACCACCATGAATTCTCTAACCTCTGGTGTAGGATTATCGCTATTTATTCCTAATGTATACGCATTCAACATAGCAGTTTTATTTCTCATATGTGAAAAATTTTACATTCTCTCTTAAAACCGGCACGTTATGAAGTCATCTCATGTCTCCACACTTGGCAGATTTTCTGAAAAGATCCACAATATCACAACCAAAGTTAAGAGTTGCTTGGGTAGCAAGTTATTTTATTGACAGTTTACAAGACAGTTATTTTAACTGCAAAAAAAAAAAGTTCTGCTTTTAGCTCAGAAGCAGGTCATCATAGAATGTATTGAAATAGTCTTCTTGAAATGTCCACATATCAAAAATATGAATGCTTTACACTACTCAAATCAAGGCCTGATGTAACAGTAACTCGTATTGCTTTTTAGATCACGGAATCACTATTTCATCCCTTGGAAAAACTCTATACAAAAATAGCATCTGTTGGAAGATGGAAACATGAGGCAATTAGTACCACAGAAGATTCTGCTATACTCATTAGGACAGCACCCTTCTTCCTTTGGTCTTATTTTTCACATCCTTCCTTCCTTCCTTTTAGATGGCTGTGTGTCACCATTTTGTAAAGAAAAAAGCATGTGAATTTTATCTTTGCAAAACCTCAAATGTATTATTTCCAGAATTTTTAAATCATTGTGGAGGAGTAATGGGACATAAAAAATAATAGGTGTTGCAATTTCATTCTTATCCAGAAAAATGTGTATTCTTTAACAAAAAACAAAACACTTAAATTAAAAATGCTTTGTTTTCTCTTAACAATGGTGACTAATTTCAAATACCACATCAAAGTATACATTCCAGTGTACAAGTCAGACGGAACCTTGACTTACTTTTTTCCCCTCCTCATAAACTCTTTTGGTCTTTTCCCTTTCGAGTGCTACTTCTAACATATGTACAGCCTGATCTGAAACGTCTTAAACACTTGAATGACAAGCAAACTTCAAATAGGCTCTAACAAACAAGTGCAAAGGCACAGAAAGCCTTTGATTATTTCTGACCAGAAGACACTGCTGGCACTAAAAAGTTGACCTAAAGATGCTCAAGCTGCTCTTTTCTGAAGAATACTTAGGTCGGCTTCTTTTCCACGCACACGGTGCTGGACAAGCACACAGCGGGACGACAGACGCGCTGCCAGCTCGCATCCGACCCCGGCTCCCGGTAACCCATGGCGCGCTCCCACTAAGCATGTCCTGCGTGGGGACTTGCACACCAGAGACAGGTCCCTGGAGACTTCCTTTTATTTTATAGCTTACTTGTACAGTAATACGACAGATTTGTTACACGTGTAAAGGCACGCAGCATCATTAATATTTGGTTGTTGCTCTACTCTGCCAATAGACATCCTTTAACTGCGTGCCACCTGTAGTTTCACCTGTATCTTTCAGAGAAATGACTGGAAATTTCTGAGATGACTGCCAGAAGTGACAGTCACTCGCAATTACGTAGAACAGAAACACACACAATGTATGCAGCACCCTTCCAGAAAGGGAATCCCCGTTTCCTACGGCAGAAGCAGCTGTAGCAAAGACCCTTCCTTTTAGTCAACGTATTGTTTGGTTCTGTAACTCCAACCAGGAAGTTACTGTTCCTCCTCCCAGTAACGGGGACCTCTTTAAATCCAGCTCTGGAACAGACAATGTCATCTTTTGCTGTGCAAACCCAGCTGAAATGACAAACTGTGACCATGGGACCTCACTCCTAAACGTCTGAAACACATACTAGGTGCAATTGCCTCCTCTACCAACAACAGTTCATCTTCTCCCTCTGACACAGCCTGTACTAATCATTACTAACAACTTTGCTCTGTCCCTGCCTATGATAACACAAATGCATTAGTGACCAAGTATGACAAACCTGACTTCTTCATATGTGGGTGACACTCAAACGGCAGCCACAATCGCATCTGCACTGGGTGATGCAGATCGATGCTATGCAGGGTCTTGCTGAGATGAGGACATGGGTTAGATCCAGCCTGAGGATGCTTAACTCTGAGAAGAAATGTGATGCTTGAGAGGAGGGGGAAGTTAGCTGGAAGAGACTCTACAGGCAGCAGCATCCCTATAACCCCTGAGTGTATGAAAACTAGAGTGAAAGAGTGGGGAAATGTATCCTTTACAGACTACACCAGTTTTCTGGAGACTAATAAAACTTTCAGGCACTAAAGGATTCCCACGGTTTAAAAACAACAACAACAACAGGACCAAAAAAAACCATTTTCCATTGTCTCAGTACAGTTCCAATTCTCACTGAAGCTTTTCCTGCAGTTGGAGCCTTTATAATCTTTCTCACATCTAAGAGGGGAATAACCGCAATCACTTTCTCCTCAGTTAAGTCATTAGTAGGCTCTTGCTTATTTTCACAACACAAAAATATCTCCAGACCTCTATCCTTCTGTCAGCTTAGGTTCACACCAGTGAATATATGAAGTTTTAGGAGTAGGGAAATGGGTTTCATGGGGAAACAGGGAGAAATTAATAATTTAGTCTTGTGTCTTTGCGCATTCCGTGCACTGCATATATGCTCCATTTCATCCCTCTCTGATTGTGTGCCCTGTTTTCAATAAACTCCTGAATGGTTTGAGATTCACCCCAAAAGGGAAGGAAGAGCAGAAGCAGCCACTGCGACTGCCCCGACAATTCCTTGTCCCCGCAGGTTTTTGCAGAAGCAACATTTCAAACCACAGCCACCTTCTCAGGCAAAAAAAATATTCTGGTCTCCAAAATTAGCCACCTTTAAAATGCAAGATGTAGTAAATTAATTTCAAACGCCTCTCAAGCAGAGCAAAGGTACCTTTTGACAGAACTATGATGAGGTATAAAAAGCAGAGTAAGAACAAGTCAGAATAGCAGTTTCACACATACTTAAGGAGAGTCGTAGGTAGGTCTCATGAAGGATTATCAGATTCAATGTTGAATGTTATTTCTTTATTCTAAATTATGGTGGCAGTATGTGAGCCATTTGGGCATTAAATACCTTATTTCATTTATAATAACTCCTCGAAGTGCATATCCCATAATAAAACGGCTATAAAAATAAATTCAGTTTACAGGCACTAGCTTAAGAATTCTGGAAAGGTACTTTCAGGATTCAGAAAAGTGATACTTACTGTATTAGAGAAGTGGATTATAGAAATGGATTATTACAGAAATGGATTTTCTACACAGTCTTTGTCTTTACCTAGAAAAACTAACATTTGAGAGGCGTATGTTGAACAACTGCTTTTCAGTGACTACACTGAATATCGTAACATTTATCATCCTATTTTCACTTCAAAATAGAAGACTACACTTTATATTTTCACTTTCAAGCAAAACCAGCTGATGTTTTGTGTACTTTCAGTTTTCAAAAATTAGTCCCTGGCAATGACTTAATCTCCCCTCCAAACCAAAAGAGATTAGATGACAATTACAAAGCACTGAAAACAGGAAATGTTGTAAACTCTGACACAGTATTAACTATGCTGGTTCAAATGACACTGTGAAATTTTCCTAAATGTGATCAGTCACCACTTATGTACACAGCTTTTTGACTCTTGACTTCTAGGAGAGTTGTGTGAGAAACAGCTTCTTTTAACAGTGAAGTCACCACCAGGCCATACGGACCAAGCAGGGGTATTTACGATACTTCTAAACCACGGCACACTTGTGTTTCACTACTGAAGGAATTACAGTAACAAATCTAGAACTAAAAAAAATAGAAAAAAAATTCTTCATCACACACTCTTTGTTGACAATGCTGGAACTGCAGGTGGCCAGCTGGATATTCCTGCCAATGGAGGCAAAATTTTTTACTTACTGTGTGGATGTTCATAACACATACATTTCATTTCAATTAATTCCCCCAAAGACAGAAACCAGGTAAGTTCCCACTACCAGCATTCATTAGACAAATGGAAAACCTATGTCTGTAATGCCAACAATTTACTGAAATACTACTCAGAGCACACAACTTTCCGTAAAGTTTCTTTTATACGGTTTACTAAGAGAAGAGAAAATATTTCTAAGAAAAAAAGCTCATTCTTTAGAACAGTGGCTTCAGCAGCAGGTTTGGGATGAGCTACTTTACCAACTGGGATGAGCTTTGCTCTCAGCCTAGCATCATGCACTCAGGCTTTAACCAGACAATTCATTTAAAAAAAAAATAATTAAATTTATTTTAAATACACGTACATTGCAAGTACCAACATATTCAATTACACGCAAATCAGCGGGCAGGGGGGAGACAAAAGACAGCCCTTTAACCATGATTAACTGGATGAGCAGCTGAAACGAAGCACCCTCCCAGGAGTAGCATCCAGCGGGCAGCACAGCAAAGGAGCCTCGGGGTGAGCAGGTCAGGGGATGTGCTCGCAGGCGGTTTCAGAACCGGGCAAGACTGACGGAGAAGAGCAGCAGCCACCAAAACCCTGCGAAGGCTCCCCGTACTGGCGACTGGGAGGACAGAAATTGCAGAAAGTCAGAGGGAAACAGCTTTGTTTCTGTGAAAAAAGGGCCAGAGAAGAGAACAGACTGGAGGATGAGGGCATTAGTCCATGGTACCCAGGGAAAGGTGAAGATGTCATTAGCTGTAACCCAGGGCAGATGGAGCAACGGTGGCTGCAGCAAGGGAAGCGGGACAGTCTCCTATTGCTGAGGCAGCAGAGGTTTGGGACCAGATACGGAGAACTGGAGAACATGAAGGACTTCGATTCGTATGGTAAGAGTGGTGAGCAGGAGATGTCAGGAGGAACGAAGAGCTGGGAAAAAAGAGGAGTCCCTCAGATGGGCCAGAGATGAGCAGAAAATTGAGACCGAGTCAAGACTAAAAGGCGAAGGAATGCCATGGGGAGGTCTCCCTCTCCCTCCCTGGCCCTTCTGGTCTGGGTGTGTGGGCACACACATAGGGCTGCCACCCAACCCTAACCCTCGGCTAATTTTTTTGGTTTGCTAGCCAGAATCCTTCTCAGCTCGGCTTACTTTCATGAATCAGCATCTCAAATTTCTGTAAATCGTAAGTACAGGGGGAATACAGGGTAAGTTTTCATCTTTTTTTTTTTTTTGGCTTCTAAATAATAAGGAAAGCCACTAAAAAAATAAAATAATTGTTTGCACTCCTCTATTGAACTGTGTTTGCCTGCAGTTTAGAATACCAGGGATTTGGCTTTTTACTATTACAATTACACACACAAAGTCTAAGATCTGAAAAGAAATGTCATCTCAAGTTACAAAGACATGTCACTGTAACAATGTGCTCTTCCTTCTCCCACTAAGGGGAAGCATTATCTTTGTAACAAACACATTGCTTAAAAAAATGCCCCAAAATACTAAATCCATGGCTCATATCACTTAATGTAAGCCACAGGTATGTGCGAGGTCATATGCTAAGTAAATTAAAAGAACAATATATTAGTTCTGTCTTCTTGCTTAACCGCTCCAATATGTATGTTTTGTGTAAAACGTGGGCAGTGCAGAGAAGCTGTGCTACGTGGGAGGGCAAGCAAGAGGGTGAGGAAGGAGCCTTTCAAAACACGCTAGAGTCTTCTTCAACACTGACTGGCATGTTGGCAACACACACCCCCTGCCCCGAGAAACATTAAGCCTCCTCTCCACTCCTAAACAGGTCCTCACTCAGTTCAGACACATTCACTGATGTTTCCCAAAACTGCCTCCTAACTCCCATGCACATTCAGTCTCAAAGATGATTACAAATTCACAGTTATGGGCCATATGAAAAATCTGGGATGTAAATTTAGCTACAAACAGTGAACAGTACCAGACGGAGGTCAGGCCTTTCTGTGAAGTGCTTTTTTAAAACTTCCTCTTTCTCTGACGAAAGAAAATCTTCACTAATGTTTCTTTCTTAATGAAAATTTGAATTTTTTTTTGCACTTTTCTTTGCTGAGATTTGAAAAAAATGCAAACCAAGGGTCAGGAGGAACAGGCAGCTGGGCTCTCCATCCAGTGCACAACCCTGAAAGAAGAGCTAAAGTTCCTCCAGACCTTTCTACATTTATTTTTCACTCAGTTTGAGGTGCACTCAAACAAAGCCATTTTGCTTATAACAATCTCCCAAAGCCGCCTCCTTTAAACCAAAAAAGAATTTTTGAAAAGGACTTCCCTCTTGCATCCCACAAAGGGGGAGACAGGGAGAAAGAAACATACAAATATAACGTGAAGAAGTTTGATTAGTTTTCCAAGTGTTCACTGATGCGTGCCAATGGTTGAGAGAACTACAGGACATCATATATTGCCTAGCAGTCCTTCAGTTCCTCCGAAGCAAAATAAATTTCTCTGAGGCTATCCTGTAGCTCAGTGTCTACATGCTGAATTTCTGCTGGTGTACATGAGCAGTTAAGCACCATGTTTCCTCTTGAAGTTAAAAACTAGAAAATAGTATCTGAAAAGAGAACCCAAGAAGCTACTAAGCCTGCTGTCTCAAGGAAAGACCAACTACGCCTGTTCCTCATAGTGCTTGTCTGGTCTTTCTTAAAACTTACCAATTTAATGACCAACCCGAATCCTTCTCCTAGCAATTTAATGATTCTTTTCTTACCTGCAGACCAGAGAGAATTTATTCTTACCCACTTCTCAACAACTTTTTGTATAGCTCAAGACCTGTGCTTCTTCTCTTTGCCCTCATCTCTGAGGAGGGATGCCCATCCTTTTTGCCAGACAGGACGCGCAAGCCTCCCATGGAAGACTCTATGCTACTGTCTTCCTCCTTCATTTGACCAGACATTTGCATGATATTTGCATCACGAAATAGATGGGAATGCTAAAATCGTTACTGAATTCACTGTTATCTGCTGCTTCACCACTCACCACTTGTCACAGTGTTACAGAGCCACTGAACTGGTTCAATACGGCTGGTGCCAGCATGAGCCGCGTGGGTGTTTATTTACACGGGCCCTTCCCCTCTGTTTAGTCGGTCAGGGATCTTTTTGAGGGACTCAAGAAAAACTGATTAGTCTGTATTAGTTCATGGGTATTCCTTTCCCACCTTTTAAAGCAAAGCAAACCAAAGCAGCTATTACAGCTGCTCCATCCAGACTCCTACCTCACATCACTTCTCAAAGGCAACCGCTAAGGACTGCAAGATTGCAACAGCCTACTCTTTGACGGTGAAGCTGAGTCCATCTCAGTCCATCTCAAACAGTCACTGCCACCACAAGGAATCATCCTGTTCCTCACCAAAAAAAGACTATTTTAAATCACAGGCTTGTGAGCTGAACTAGCACAGAGAAGGACAAACAACTACAGCAACAAGAGAATCAATGAGTGCACTGCTAGGAGTAAGAAGATAGAGCCGATACGTTCAGATGTAACATACAACTACACCTCGGTAGCTCTCACAGGCGGGAAGTTCAGACTCAAGTCCATGGGGCAATGCTGTAGGTCCACCAACCCTTGATGCTGGCACAGCCACCGAAAGCAGACCTCTCACTGATCCCCTCCTACCAGCACCGTAAGCATGCCGCGGACTGGGCTGGTCAATGTAATTTTCCCAAAAGTAACAGAGTAAAGGATTTTTAGAACGTCAACATTTTTGAGCCAAATCAACTCCCTGCCCTGCTTTACCATGTAACCGGATGAATTCCTGTGGCAGCACAAGACGGGGCAGAGTTCAGGAGTGGGAGTAAGCCCCTGGGAGTGGGCAGGGGCAGGAGAGAGAGACTGCTTCGTCTGATGGCTCTGCAGCCTGAAAAAACTTGACTGTGGGTGCTGCCATGAGTCTGAGTCATGACGGTCAAATGATCTTAAAATATCCATCTAATTTAAGTAGGTTCTAGCCTGCTCCTTCCCCAAGACAGCTCAGATTCCTGATGATGCATGTGGTAACCACCTGAACATAGCAGCCTCACTCCTCATGAGGTTTTCATCTCCAAGTACTAAGGCACAACTTCTTGCCTTTGGTTTTCTCTTGCTGTTTACAAGCACATGGAGTATTCTCTCTTTACCGTGCCCCTTGTTCATTTTATCTCAGCCTGATCTTTCCAAGCATGTCCCTACGTGCCCATGGTACTTATTTATAACGGTTCCTAGTAATTTGGCCTCACTGCCATTTTCTGTGTAATGTGCTCCAACTCAGCCTCTTCGGTGAAGCTCTCAATTAGTTCCCTATTATGCCTTCTGTTTTTTTCATTGTGGTTGTATAGTTTATGCTGCTTAAAGGTACAACACGAATTGTTTAGTCTTGCTTCCAACAGGATCCTACCAAAGCATCCCTGAGTATACTGAAAAGAATCTACTTCAACTTTATTCTTTCAACTATTTTCTACGTCTTCTCCTTTCAGAAATTATGGAAACTGTAATTCACAATCATCATCAACCACAATTCACAATTCATCACCATTTTCATAATCTCTAAAAGCTCCTCTCAACAGGTGAAAATCAGATCTAAAAGATCAATACCCCTAAAATACTTCCTAGATGTTTATTCCCTTTTCGGATTAAAAAGTTACTCTGAATTTCCCATTTTCCTATGACAAATGCTACACCAGGCAATTGCTGTATCTTTATGTTAAGGCTCATTTCTGTAGAATATATGTTAATAAACAGGATATTAAGCAATAAAAACTGTAAGACAAGAACACAGACTAGGAAAATATGCACGCACAAAACCCAGCATTATGAAACTTCATGAAAATTGTGGCATGAATGAAAGAGCGTTTTATTGTCTGTCCGTTCTGATTTCTCTGCCGCCCCCACAAACATCCCTGGACAGCAGACACACTACCCCTCGCATTCGAAGGACGTGTATCTAATGCGTTACAAGGCGTGCTCAGTTCCACAGCGCAAGCTGTAGTAAGCTGTTAGGTCAGCACCAAGCCAAACATTAACTCTCCATGAAAAAGAACCCGAGATGCTGGGGGGGGGAAGAGCAGAAAGAAGAAATGCTTGCTGCATTACACCGTGCACTGGGTAACAACACTATCTGAAGCACGTGAGGGAAAGAACCTGGGAGATGTACCTCGTCCAAGATGTTCTAGCTGCACTTCAGGCCTCGGTGTGGAGCTTTGATTCTTCCCTTACTCCTCCTTCCAGTTCAGCACAGCACCAAGCGAACAGGGCGCAGCTACAGGCACCACTTGCAATAAAGGCATTATCCATACTAACCACTAATTAATAATATAAATAACTCTTTTAGTTCAAAACATGGAAGCAGATGTGTTTGCTCCAGACTCAGTTTGCCAACCAAAAAAAGCCCCATTCCTTTGATGTAAGATCAGAGAATGCTGGTTAGTCAAGGAGGCTGTATGATCTCAAGGCTTATTTAGCTTGTAAATTCTCAGGCAGTCATCATCATTTGTTCCACAGTAAAGACCCATTTAGTGAAGAAAAAAAAAAAATAAAGGACCCAATGGCAACTTACTTGCCTGTTTTTGGTTATTGAGAAGACTTTCATTGATATTCCTGGCTTGGTATATTTTTTCCACTGTACACAAAGATGACAAAGGTCATGCAATACAGCATTTAAAATTTCTCATAGAAAATAAATGAACCATGACTCATACATGGGTACAGCACGTTCTTTACTTTTTCCCTAAAGTAAAAGATAGTACCAAGTTTTTGTCTGCAGCTGCACAAATGGAATATGAAAGATATATATTCCCGAACACATTTCTAAAATTCACAGTGGATCAACTGCGCCAAGGTCTTCAAAACTGAGCAAACACAAGGCAGTCTGGAAGAACATCAGTATCTCCAACAGTAAACACCTAGTGACGTACATCTCCAACATGTTGCAATATGGGAGATTAAGACAAAAGCCATCTTCAACTAACAGATCAATGATGGCATCTGACCATCAGTCTTCCAAGTATTAGTCACATTCGATCAGCACAACAAGGTTGCAAATATTAGGGCTCCCACATGTTATGTCTTCCCTTTCTCCCTATCCTCCTGTCAAGGTAGGTCTCCGATAATCACAGACTACTTTTTAAAAGCCTCCAGAAACAAGAAGTGGGCCTTAGGGAGAAGGAGAGGAGGGGGTGTGAGGCTTGGCCAGCACAGCAACTGATGGGGGGTAGGGGTGCTGGTGAGGAGGAGGAGGAGGAGAAGAAGGAGGAGGAGGGCTAGCTCTCAAGTGGGAGGGTTTGGGGACAGGAAGGCTTGAGGGACATCTCTGCGTTGTGGAGATGTGCAGAAAGCATGTTTCTGGGGGCACAAAGGCAGGAAAGTTAATGGAGGGGCTGAACCTGGAGCAGAAGGGTTAACAGCAGGGCTATGGAACCACCGCCATCGCAGTCACCTTCCCTCCCTCTGTCTCCTGGCTGCCACCCTCCTCCCCGCTGCAGCCACACGGTCCCCTCTCAGGGAACAAGGGGACACAACCGAGCCTTACTTCTGTCCCCTACTGCCAGGCACACGGCTGCCCTCCGAACAGAAACGGGTTTCTCCTGGGCAGGCAGGAGCCCCACGCACCCCCCTTGCCTAAAGCTAAAGCAAGACAGGGGAGGGGGAGCACAGCACCCCACACCGAGGGCCCCCAGACCCCCAACCCAGCTCCATCACCACGGCCGTCAGCCGGGCACGGCTGCTTCCTCTCTAATCTCCCTTTCAGGTCTTTTAAGGTAAAATTTCTCACATGTGAAGTTCTCTGCTGTTAAATCCATCAGCCTAAACTGCAGGGGCAGTCATGGCCCACCTGATTTTGATACTTCTGCCTCATCAGACAGATGCAATTTCATTTATTGCACCCCATATTAGGTTCAGCAACTAATATACTAACTTATTAACTGAAGGCAAAAAAAAAATCAAGGCGATGAAATATCCTACATCTACAGGCTTAGGTAGCTTTCATTTGCTGAAGCAATTTTGTGCTTCATAAATCAAGTTGTATATTTAACCAGTTTAGGTTAATATGTGTCAGGGAGCACCGCAGAGGCCGGGGCAGGGGAGGGGAGGCATTTTGGCCAACCTTTTAATCAACTCCTGAGCTCCAACTATTCAACCTCCTGCCTTTCAACCCACACTGAGGCTCATCCCGCTGTCCTCAGGCTGGCAGAAAGTTACCGTATTATGAAAGAGCCGACGCAACAAGGCAGAAAGACAAGCTCCCTTCTGTTATGTCATGTAAAGTTTTGTTTAGCTCAGACATGAATTAAATTGGCAGATTAATTTAATAGAGCAGAACACAAGAGTGAAACGCGCGACGCTTGCATTCCATTTCTGTGCGACACAGCGCTGCCTCTATTAACTTCAAATTATCTCCTTTTATGGACTCCAAGCTTTCTGTATTTTTCACAACTGTAACTGG
>NW_009599092.1:0-1535 GCF_000690535.1 Cariama cristata | reverse complement strand
TCCTGGGGAGGGCGCGAGAATGTTTTTTCTTCCTGCAGCCAACACAGAAAGGGGAATCGCTGAACTCACTGCTTCTATAGCACAGGAAACTGTATTTTGGTGCATCTGATTGACACCGCTGCCCTCTGCCACCCTTATGCGGCCAGGGTTCGGTCCCCGCGTGCCCCGACCATGCTGGGAACAGGACGCTCTGTCAATGTTGTTGCCTCCAATTTTCCACCTGTCTATTCTAACACAGGCGTGCTTACTTAGAAGTAAAGAACCTTCCCCAAATTCATATGCCTATAGTTTGAAACAGGTTGCCGAGAATTTTATTTCTCACAAATATATTCCCCCTTCCACTTTCCCATAAGCCAAAACCAGACTGACAACGCGCACAGAAGGATTTCCACAGGTTTTCCAAATCAAAATACTACTGACCATTGGACAAAACCAGGCGCATTAGCTCAAGCCCACAGGACAGCAAACAGGACAAACTCCTCTTCCCGCCTCCTTCCCAGCGAAGAGTGGAACCGGTGCCCACTCCAACTTGCTCGGCACAAGCAGCAACGGGGCTGGATGCCCCCTCCATCTATCCCTTTCACTGCTGGGAAGGATACTGGGAGGAGGAACGCTTCTCCCTCCCTTGCTTCTGCATTTGATAAAATCAAGAGGCAGGGAGAGAGCCGAGAATCCATTCTCTGCACAACACCAGAGCCCAGCACTGGGAGCAGGCACATGGGAAGCTCATTAAAGCCCAAGAGCCCATCTACAAAACAAACAGAGGAAAGCCTACACAAAGGCATCTTCTTTTCCCTCTCATCTGCTGCAGCCATCTCTCACCTACAAAAGCAACTCTGCAGGCACCACTGCAGCCTTTCTCCGCAATTCTTTCACCTCAATACAAAGAGGGGCTCAAACTACAGAGGTGAGGAGGCTCAGTGAAACAAAGGAATCATTTGCACTTAACTCGGACCATTCAGAACTCAGGCCTCTCCAACAGTTTTAGAAGCAGCTGCTCTTCAAAAGACCTTGCTTCTGTGAAATCCCTTTCAGGCCCAAATGCCCTGTTTCTCAGTGAAATTAGGCCCGTGCAAAATTCAGATTTTGACCTAAATTTGTAAAAATTTTAAACTGAGCAATGATCCATTTAAATACTGGAACTCATTTATCACTTTCCTGAAAAAGCAAATGCACTGCACTTCAGTACTGAGGTGCCATACTCTGCCCTTGGGATATACTATACCACTTGGGATTCAAAGTAACAGTTTATGAGAGCGCGATTAATACTTTATCTGCATAATATTTTTTCTTGACTTTTACCCAAAACTATGTGGGTCCAGCAGAGGGGAGGTGATGGAGGGGAAGGGGCCTGGCAAATTTTGTCGTCCTTGTCGGTACATCCAAACCAAGTGCCTGAAAATGGAAGTTGATGTTTCAACACCGCTTTGACATACTTTGCACGTACAGTAAATAACTGGAAGCAACACTCGTGTTTCCCCCTTGTGGCACACGTTGTTCAAGCAAACCTGGGCAGGCTGGAGAGTTGGGCGGAG
>NW_009599091.1:2914-9763 GCF_000690535.1 Cariama cristata | reverse complement strand
AAGCTGGAGGCGCCCTGGATTTACGCCAGAGCGTCCTGCCTCCCACCTCGCCCCGACGGAGAAACGTCACAGGCAGAGCTACCCAAAGTCCTCTTTTGTCCCCAAATTTGTTACCCCACTATGACCCAGCCCCGGGCATGGGGGGGGAGTGTGGGGGCATCCACATCCAGTCACCCCACCTCCCTTTGCAGCGGGAGAGGAGGTGGCAGGGGAGGTCCACAGCAGACTGGTGAGCTCATGTCCATCCAGCTCAGCTGCGTTTGGTGACCATCTGCCGGTCCCTCTTCTTCTTCTCCATCAACCTGGTGGGGAGTAGGGTGGTGGCCTTAGGGACCCTCCCGAGAGGGGGACCTCCTGAAGTCATGGGGAAGGGATACTCACTTGCGGTTGCGGACTTCGGTGAGCTCCATGAGCCGCTCCTGGGCTGCCCGTAGCTCATCGAGGCGCTGCTGGTAGCGGGAGTCGCAGCCATTGGTGCGCTCGTAGCTGGAGACTTGGCTGGAGAGCTCACTGGCACGGTCCCGTAGCTGCTGGATGGATGAGTAGAGGTTCTCCTCGTCTTCCTCCTGCTCCGACACAAGGGTATGAGGCTGGTGGGGTGGACAGGATACCCCAGGGTGCTGTTCTCCCTTGATTCAGCTGGGGAAACTGAGGCATGGGGTTCCCCAAGCCGCCTGGGCCACCTGCCTTGGCGTTGATGATCTCGATGTGGATGAGAAGGGCGGCAAGCTCCAGGTCCTCAGCGTAGCTGTTCTTCAACGGCACCGACCGGTAGCCTGGACACAACACCATGACACGAGCTCAGCCCCATGGCAGGGTCCGAGCCCCTCACCATGGCCAGATCCCAGAGGAGATGATGATGATGATGATGATTGAAGGGGGCTTGGACTAGATGATCTTTAAAGTCCCTTCCAACCCAAATCATTCTGTGATTCTATGATTCGATGATGATGATGATGATGATGACGACTGTGATGGTGTGGATGGAAGGACCATACCTGTTTTGAGGCCTTTGATGGGGAAGGTGGCTTGTGCCAAGAAGTTGGGGTCACTGAACATGTCCTCCTCGTACACCACAAAACGGAGGAAGGCGAACTCGGGGTTGTTGATGTCGAAGACAAACTGCTTGAAGAGCCAGACGGGGTTGAAGCCGTTGTCAGCTGGGGGGCAAGGAGAAAGCAGGGTGGGTCAGAGCAGGGCTAGATGCATGGACGTCACCGGCATGGCATCAGCACGTTAGTGGGAGATGCTTGTCCTCTTCACTCCTCCATGAAACCCAGCCCCATCATCCACACATCCAAGAGGACTCCAAAGGGCACAGTTAGGGTTGTCCCAACATCCCTGCCTGTCCCTGGGGCACAGGGGCTGGGTGGGAATGTCACCCGCGTGGACCCTCACCTACGACATCCGTCTTGTTCTTGCTGTTGTCGTACTCGGAGCCGCACACCTCCACCTCCACGAAGGGGCACACGATGCTCCTCCCGTTCTTGGGCAGGTGCCGGGCACCAAGGATCTGTGGGAGGAAGAGGAAGAAGAGGAGGGTGAGGTCTGGGCGAGGAAGGACTGCTCAAGCCAGTCGGTTCGGGCTTACCGAAAGCTTCATGGCCATAATTAGCCACACCACACCTTATTTATGATTTTGGACTGGTTTTAGCTTCATTTTAGCTGTATCCATGAAATTATTTAAAAAACTTTTGCTGGATTCATGCTGTGCTTGAGTCAGGTGTCTATAAACCAACCCGTCCCAGCTGTAAGACCGAAATTACCCAAGGGTTGGGTGAGGTGCTTCTGGGCTTGTTTTATCTACTTTACCCTCCACCTCGCTCTCGCTCAGGTTAAGTTCAGCTCTGTATGATTGTGGGGTTGTCCCCCAGGAAAAACGATGCTGCATCCAGAGAAAGACCAACAAACCCAAGAGATCATGGGGTAACAAACTCCATGGAGCAAATATGTGTCTGAAACATGTAAAAACCACCCCCAGTTGACCCAAAACCAAGGAAGAAGCAAGTCCCCATCTTGATGGTGACCACCTCAAGGTTGACTTGCTGTCCTTGCCCACTTGCCTGCAGCTGGACCGTGATGGGCTCCACGATCTTCAGGCTGTTCTTGTCAAAGGGGTCAAAAGTCTCGTCTCTCATGATGTCAGGCTGCAGGACGTAGCCGCTGCGGCCACCGAGCATGAAGAGTGCCTGGTTCAGCTGCATCGGTTTGTCTGTGGTTGTGAGGACAGAGCAGCTCTGAGCCAAGGGGCTCAGGGACCTTCTCAAGGTCCTTGGGCAGAAGGCCCTTCCCTGGCAAACTCCCTGGTAAGATCCCCCAACCCTGGCTGGAGAAGGGATGCAGCTGGGTTTTGGATGAAACACCCAAAAATTGCATGGAGATGTCTCCGTCAGGACGAGGACAAAGGTTGGAGAGATCATCCAAACCACCTCCAGCAACAGGACTCAGGGCAGAGCCACTGGGGTTGGGGATTTTGGGGTCACCTAAGGGGATGAGCCCAACAACCACCCCAGGAGCAGGATTTACCAGGTGTCTGGAAGTTGAGGGCCACAAGCTGGCTACCACAGATCCACATGGGCAACGGGTCATAGTTGGAGGAGTCCAGGCGCTGCCCTTTGGGGTAGATGCGGCTGAGCTGACGCCGGTTGTACTGCAGGAACTTCTTGCCCTTGCTGCGGTTGGCATACTTCTCCGCCTTGGTCTCCGGGAAGGAGGACATGTCCCGGTAGCACGCCTTGTCCGTGCCAATCTCTGA
This sequence comes from Cariama cristata, assembly GCF_000690535.1. Lineage (NCBI taxonomy): Eukaryota > Metazoa > Chordata > Aves > Cariamiformes > Cariamidae > Cariama > Cariama cristata. The sequence continues at coordinate 7,008 of NW_009599091.1, read as the reverse complement.
AAGCACCGAGGTGGCCATCAGTGGAGGACATGGGGCTTTCTGGTGGCCTGGGGGTGGTCCACTGCAACTGCTTGGTTTCCCCCACCCATCTCTTCCCATGCTCATCCCATCACCCCCCTTCTCCAGCTCTTACTGTCCTCATCGAAGGGCACTGGGCGGCAATACACAACCAGCTCGGAGAGCTCCAGCGCGATCTTCTTCCTCCGCTCCATGATCTTCCCCTCTTGCATCTGCACAAGGGAAAACAGGAGCTGAAAGTCTTCCCCCAGACTCCTCCAGAGACATTAGGGACCATCCGCTGGGGGATGGGACCGTCCACCTCCATCTTCTGCACCCCTGTGCCCCTCACCCTAGCGTCGGCGTTCTGCGTGGCCTCTCGGATCTTGGCCACCCACTCACTGAGTTCCTCTTGCGTGTCCGCGGCCACGTCTAGCGACTGGGCTGCGTGGGACATCTGCTGGGAATGGATGGTGAAGACAAATGGTTTGGAGCTCCTCCCGTCTTTGGAGATAACTATAAGGACATCAGAGGGGGGCTTTACTTGAAGACATTCCCAACGGATGGCTCTGTGGAGCAAACAAAACCTCAGCAGTCCCGCTCCCGGGCCCCCACCAGCCCCTCTTGGCACCCCACCAACCATTGGGGTCCTCCTCCTGCGAGGATCCCATTTTTCTAACATATAGTTTCAGCTTTCCGCGCTGAAAGGTATTGTCCTTCAAGCCAGGGGTAAATGTCCCCTGAATCATTTGGACCTCCAAATTCCCCTGAATTCCCCCCAAATCAGCCAAATCCCTCCGAACCCAACCCTGCGTTGCTTCCCGGCACATTGTGCCAAGCATAAGCCCAGCTGGCAATTGTGTGATGAGTTTGGGGAGCTTCAGCACAGGGTGCGTGTCATCCTGGCAGGCTCCCGCAGCTGCAGCAGGGATATGGTGGGGACACTCACCGACGTGGCAGGATGGCACGTCGATGAAGCCCTTCAAGAAGTTCCCCAGGGGGCTGTTTTCTGATGACTGCAAGAGAGGAAGGAAAAGGGAGTGGTGGGGGTGGCACGCAGGGCCAAGCCTGGTGCCCGCTTCGTTTGGCAGCCAGCCTCCAGCCCTCCGAATCAGCCAATTCCAAGCAAAACCAGAGAAAAACCACCCTCTTGGCATGCTCTACTCAGTGGTTGAGCATCCCTCAGCCTCCAGATAAGGGTCTGGACAGGAGAGGGGCTGGGAGCATCCCCCAGCCTCTGGATATGGGTCTAGGCTGGCACAAGGCTGGGAGCATCTCAGGTGGCCTAGGTGCCAGGTGTGCAGGGACATGGCACTCACGGCTTCATCCTGCTCCTGGGCTTGGGTGCTGACGATCTCCTCCACGTAGTTGGCCGGGAACCACAGTTGCTTCTTGCCCCCGTAGTCCCCCCGCCACCTGCAAGGGGTGAGAGGATCAAGGCAAGCGGACCAATTTGGGGGGGGACAGGGGTGTTCATGCTGCATGCAATGTTGGGGAGTGGTTGGAGAAGGAGTGGGGGGACAGAAAAGGAGGCAGTTAAAACCCACCATGGGACGACCCGTGAGAAAACCCAGGGTGTCCCCTCCACCTCCCACCGACTGTGATGCCCATCCAGGGGCCACCCAACCACCCTCACCAGCCGCCGTCCTGCTTGTCAACGTTGTGGATGATGGCCTGCTTGCAGAATGACAGCTCGTCTTCCCGCTGCGCTTTGTAGTCGTAGAGAGCCTTCACCGTGCACTGGGCCAGCGGGGAGAGGGACATGTGTCACCACCCAGCGCCTGGGGACACTGGTGGGCAGCTTGCCCCACTCAGCCCAGCTCCTTGAGCCCCCATAGTGGAGCATGGAGGTTCCAAGGCTCCATGAGCCCCCAAATTGCTCACACCAGCAGTGAGACATGTTAGAGGGGACAGGAGGTGCCTGTGATCCTGTAGGACCACCACGTTCAGTGCAAAGCGGGTTCCTCTGTTGAGTCTCCCAATGGTTTCTCCTGGTGCACTGAAGGGGTTAATCCCCTGATATTACCACACTCCTTGGAAAAACACCTCTTTGGGTTAAGCTTTCCCGTGTCTGGTCTTAGCCTGAGAGCTGCTCTCCTGCAAAAGGACCTTTAAGGCACAGCAGTGCTGGGCCATGGGATTGTAGGATCACAGGGAAGGAACCTTGGGGCTCCAGTCCAGCCTCCAAGACCAGCCCAGTCCCAAACACCTCTGAAGATAGAGACTAGGTTAGCTCCAAGACCAGCCCAGTCCCAAAAACCTCCAAGAATGGAGACCGAGTCAGCTCCAAGACCAGCCCAGTCCCAAAAACTTCTGAGGATGGAGACTGCAGCACCTGGGAACTGCCCCTAAACCTGCTCTTTCGGGGTTCCCCAGTGCAAAGGGATCCATGGGGGTTTCCTTGCTGTTGGGGCAAACTTGTGCCAGGTTCCCTGATGCAGGCTGGGCTCTCTCCAGACCTGTCACCCCCACCACGCTGTGACAATGCTGTCACTGGAGCTCGGATTGGCCCCAAGTGATGGTGATGCGGGAAGGGTCCAGCTCCAGCATCACTTGAGGGTCAGAAAAATGCAGCAAAGTGTCCCCACTTAGGTCAGTGATGGGAGATGTGCTGTGTCTGGGGGGGCACCACCCAGGAGCCCCAACACTAGAATGGTCATGTTTCACCACTCTCCACCTCCCAGGAGCACCAGCTCGGTCCCTTACCCTGGCCATTGGCATCTTGTTGGCCTCTACGTAGAAGTGGGGGGTCCGCACCTCATACAGGGCTCCATAGTCCAGCTCCTGCAAGGAGAAATGGCGGAGTGGGTCACCTGGATGTGGGCAGGGGCTACAAGGGGATGTGGTGGGAGTCAGGCTACTACATGTGATCAAGAAGAGACTGAGAGGGACCTAATACCCCTTTGCAACTCGTTGGAAGGGAATGACGGTGGAGCTATAACCGTGGGCAATGGCTGCAGAATGAGCTTGGCTGGTTCTGGTTGGGCTTCAACCAAGACATTGGAGGACACCTTCCCACCATGGTGGAGCTGGGGATGGGGCTTGGTTGCCTGTGGCACAGAGTCCCCGTCCCCACCATCCCCACTGCTGGGAGCACTCACAGTGGTGCCCATCTTCTCCAGGGTCTCCTCGTTGATGGGGTAACGGAGCTTCATCTTGCGGTAGAGCGGGTGCTTCTCATAGTAGCTGATGAGGTCCACGAGGCTCTCAAACTCGGCCGAGCTGCCCAGCATGAAGAGCCGACCTTCCTGCTGGATGCGGCAGTGCTTGATCTTCCCCTCCGCCCTGGGGCCAAGAGAACCGGGGGAGGATATGTGAGGGGTGGCCGGACCCTGGATCCACGATGGGGACAGGCAGGAGCTCATGCCCTGCCCTGGCAGGGATGGCACCGGGGTGATCGCCCTGAGGACTTTCCCATCACCAGAGCTAGAGGGTCCCCCCGTGACAGCATCACGCATCCCACCGCACCCTGCTGACCCAGAGCAAAACCCTGTCACCCAGCATGGAGTCACAACAGACACGAGCCAGGCAGTTCTCAGGTGGGCCAGCAGCGTGGGCACTGTGGCTGAGCCTGACCGGTCTCGGGGTGCCGGGGTGGCCACACTCACCGGAAGGAGATGGCGTAGGAGCTGGGTTCACTGCGCTTGCGCACCAGGAAGGCTCCATCCCTCGGGACCCGCATCAGCATGTGCTCGGCCTGCAGGCGTGTCAAGCTGGCATGGTACCACCTGGCCGGGCAGAGCATGGAGGTGGTGGGCTGGCATCGGCATCCCCACATCCCAGGGCGGCACCCAAGACCTGACACCCGGGGCTGGAGGAGGCTGGCGGACCCAAGGGACCAAGGGGATGGGGATGGGGACCATCCTCACTCTTTGCTCTCGTGGGCATTGGGTTGGGGAACGGGGTCGGTGAGGCGCATCTCAAACTCGTTGCAGCGGAGCGGCACCTCGCGGTAATGGCAGATGAGGCTGTAGAGGCTGTCGAAGACCAGGTTGTCCGTCAGGTAGAACTTGGTGGCTCCGGCTTCCTGCCGCGAGTGGATCCGGCAGTGCTGCACCCGGCCGGACCCCCTGCCGCGGCGGGGGGGGGAAGGCAGG
>NW_009599091.1:2270-2884 GCF_000690535.1 Cariama cristata | reverse complement strand
CCCGGCTGGACCTCCTGCCGCGGTGGTGGGGGAAAGGCAGGGGTGAGTCAATTCAGGTCCATGTCCCCACCGTCCCGCGCTTGAGGGTCTGTGTGCTGCACAAAAAGGTGGCGTTTCCTCCCAAAAAAACCATTCCATCCACCAACCCGGGGATCAGCTGGAGGGCCAGCTCCCGCTGGGATGCCCAGACCAGCTTTGGGAGGGTGGGATCTTGCCTCCCCCCTGGGGCTCCTACCAGAAGGAGAGGGTGTAGTCGCCCACGAAGGTCTCGCTCTCGCGCACCAGGAAGGTGCCATCCTTGCCACCCGTCTCGGTGCAATACTCGTGCAGCAGCTTCTCGGCGATCTGTCGCCCGTCACGGCCACCTCCCAGCTTCCCGTGGAACCACTTCTCCGTGAAGTGCAGCTCGTTGTTGTTGAATTCCTGCAAGTTCACCCCAAAATGTGCATTGCCACCTTCTCGCCCTCCCCATGGAGTCCTCCCTAAATGTCCTTGCCCCATGGACACATCCTGCCCCTCACGCACCTCCTTCTGCTCCACCTCCTCTTCATCCTCATTAAACTGGTAGCGGGATGTCCCCTCCGCGTAGTCGATCATGTTGTTTGTCATGACAC
>NW_009599091.1:374-2158 GCF_000690535.1 Cariama cristata | reverse complement strand
CCAGTATTGCAATGGTCTAGGAGAGCCCATGACCCATGCCCAACCCAATCCCCAGTGCTCATCCCCACCTGACAGACCCTGCTCAGCCCCTGGCTGCCATCAGCAGGGAGACTCTTACGTGGTCGATGGGGTCTTCAAGGTAGAGGATGCCGTTCTTGATGGAGTTGCTGATGTCATTCTCCGAGTAACTGGCGGTGGAGACCTCCTCATATAGGTTCCCCTCGACCAGCTTCTTGTGCTGGGGACAGCCCCGGGAGGGGAGCTCAGCGGTGGGCATGGTGTCCCCATCACACTGAGCTCCCAGCCCTCAGGCCATGCTTGGGCTCCCGCAGGTCCTTTTCCACCACCCCCTGTTCCCCTTGACCGCCTCTTGCAGTAGAACATTGGAGAGATGTCCTACTTGTGCACAGAGGGATATCGCCCTGGAGTCCCAAGGTCTGGGAGAATCACCATCCCGCCCAGCCCAACACAGCCCTTGTCCCTCCTGCAAAGAGGGGCTTTGGGGTGGTGCCCGCTCCACACCTTGATCAAGATCTTCTTCTTGAGCTGGGTGGGTGTGGGCAACTCATCAGCGTTGATGTCCACTGGCTTGGTGAGCAGCATGTCGCCAAAAACCTTCTTGAAGTGGGAGGCCATGTTCCTCTGCTGGACGATGCTGCAGTGGTCTTCGATGGAGAGGATGATGGGGAACCTGGAGGAAGCAGGTGGGAATGGTGGCCTTGGACGAAGGCGAAGGAGAGGTTGCCTGCCTGGCACAGAACTGGGGTGTCATTGGTGGGCTGGGGCTTACTCGGAGGTGACAAACGCATGCTCCTTGATGGTATGCAGCACATCCAGGAACTTGATCTTGGAGGTGAGTGTGTGGCCGTGGTAGATGATGGGGAGATCATCTGGGCCATCCCAGCAGTCCACTGAGTGGGGAGAGACACCTTGGTTAACACACGCTGGTCACTGCACACTGGGGACCGTGTTTTTGAGCCCCCAAAGGACATGGAAGACCCTCCATCCCAGTGCCGTGGGGTGGGTGCAGCGGACTGATGTGACACGAGGTGCTGGGGGGGGGCTCAGCATCTCTGCGAAGTGCTGTGGGGACTCACGTTCGATGCAGCGGCAGCCCATGCGTAGGCAGCGGGCGTACGCCTCCAGGGAGGACTCGCTGGAGAACTGGTCCCCTGTCAGGTACCTGCAGAGGAGAGAGAAGGACCGTCAGCGGCCAGGGCTGCTCCAGCCAGGGTGATGGGATGCTCATGAAGATCCCCAAGGAGACCCCACCCCATCCTTACGTGTTGTGGGAGGAGGAGATCCAGTATTGGGATAGGGGGTGGTTCATTTCCTCGGGCACCACACGCTCATACTTTGCGTCCATCACCATGTTCTCCTTGGAGAAGAGGTACGTGAGGAACTGGAGGGGAAGCAGAGAGGTCAGAACCTGACGAGGCCAAGGTGACAGCCCTGGGTAGGTGCTGCGTGGGGGCCACCCACCTCATCCAGTTGGAAGGAGGGGTCCACCGCCTCGCTGGAGCCTTCCTTGAGGTAGGTGCACATGTAGTCCCGCACCATGCCCACGTCGCTGGCCCAGGGTTCCTGGGGTGCAAACAAGGCTGTCGTTATGGGGGGAACTGGGCTGGGGCATCCAATGGGGGTCCCCTCGGTTGGGGCTGAGAGCGATGCCATGGGGGGGGTCTCTAAAAGCACCCACCTTCTGGTCATGCAGCAGGAACTTCTGGAAGTCGTAGAGGGAGACTTGGCACAGCTCGGGGCGGTCCACGTTCCTGGGACACAGA
>NW_009599091.1:0-330 GCF_000690535.1 Cariama cristata | reverse complement strand
GCCCCCCAGCAGCTCACCCTCCCTGTGCCCCCCACTCCGGCCAGCTGTGGCAGCTGGCAAAGGGCTTGGGGAAAGCACAGGCCGTGGGGGTGCAAGGGGAACCGCAGCTGCTGGGTGCTGCTAGAGCAAACACTCCCAGGGTCACCCTGTGACCTGGGAGAGGCGGGCACACAGCTGGAGTGTGCAGCGTTGCCTGAGGATACAGAGAAGAGGGCAGGGCGACGTGTCCCGACATCCCTGGCACCCTTCCCTACTCACGTCCCTGCTCCTATCCCTGGTCACATCCCTGGTCCCATCTCTACACCCATCTCCACTCAAAACCCTGCTCCC
>NW_009599090.1:15392-18483 GCF_000690535.1 Cariama cristata | reverse complement strand
CTTTTTAAACAGTATCGCTCTCAACCGTCGCCTTCCCTGCGTCAACAGCCCTGCGATTTTTAACCAAACGCCGCGGATGTAAGAGCCGTTGCTGCTGGCTTTTTGAACTGCACACGCCATCCATATTCACCCACGCAGGTGATGCATTTGCAAGGTCCCCAACGCGCTCCACAGACTTTGCTTTCCAGAACTGGCCCCCGCAGTTGGTGAAAACGCAACTGCCAAACCAGTCGGTGCTGGTGAGGATGCAGATCAACCCGCAGCTGCCACCCAAGCTGCCGACACCGGCCCCGGGACCACCAGACAGCAGCTTTTTTTCCACAGCCCGTTTGCCAAGGGCTTGTCATTCCCCCCTCCCCACACGGATGGCCCAACCCCTGACCACTGGAAGGGGCATCTCAACAACTGGAGGGTCGGCATGCTTGGGGTGAGTTTGCTCCGGCCAGCACAGACGACTTTTATCTTATTTTATCTTATTTTCCTTCCAGTTTCCTGTGACGAAACCTGGATTTGCAACACGCTCTCAGCCAAGTCATACAGTCTGTCAGTATTCGCCCATCAATTTGGAAAAGGGGGATAATGGCGAGGCTGAAGGCTAGGATGACTTCAGGGCTGTTTGCTGCATCGCAGATAACCACCCCACTCGCCCCCCCAGCGCTCCCCCACGGGGATGCAATTAGGCAGGCAGCAACCAATCGCTTATGGAAACATTTGCCGCAACAGAATTTCCCACTAACACCAAGTTTAGCACAGTCATGGTGGAGTCCCTTTTTAAACTCGTATTTAGAAGCGGAATACCAAAGAGAGTACAAGCTCAGGCCACCCTGCATTTTGCTCACCTCCAAAGCCCATGTTTGTGGGTAATGTCACTAAATAAGGTTGTTCAGCTGGGAAGGGACCTTGGGAAGTCTCCAGCCTCCCACTCAAAGCAGGGTCAACCCTGACTTCATGTGATGTTGTGCAGGGCTTGATCCAGTTGGGCCTTGAATACCTCGAGGACAGAGCTCCTAGAGCCCCTCTGGGCAATTTGTCAATGCTTAATTGTCCTCATGGAGATTTTCTTTTTTTAATATTTTGTTCACAAAATCCCATTCCAGTTTGCAACCATTGTCCCTTGGAGCCTGGCTCCATCTTTGCATTAACTTCCCCTTAGGTAGGGGCAGGGTCCTGTAAGGTCCCCCCCAAAGCCATCTCCTCTCCAGACTGAACAAGCCCCTGTCCCTCAGCCTCTCCTGTAGCACGTGCTCCCGGCTCCTGGCCATCAGAAAACCCAGCAGTTTGACTGTTTTACATGATGTGATATTTTATAGAAACTAACACAAATGCTAAAATACATGTGTGAAGCCACAGATCAAAAATTCAATAGTCCGCCAACAAAATAGCACCAAACTTACCAGTCATGCATTTGTTTGAAAGAAAGGCAGACAGCAGAGATCATCTACGGTTTAAAAAAAGGGCAAGCCTCCTTCAAGACAGCAGAGGGAACCTACTTACCACTTTTCACATGCCTCACTGTGAAGTGCACATGAATGTACTTAACTCCTTGAAAACTTAATGCCTTCAATATGAGTCATGCTCCAAAACGCTAGCGTGCTTTATACCTAAAGAGTCCTCTGATTCACATACCAAACAGGAGTATAACGATCATTTGACGCAGGTAAATTATTGTAGCAAGACAGATGTCATATTAGAAAAATACACGCTGCGGTCCAACAGACTGTGCTCAGTACCCAGCACTTGGGGAAAACTAGAAGAATGATTAGCACCTTCATATATGTTGATGGGAATGGCAGTAATTAAATATTACGAGGCCTGAATAAAACTCTCAGGTGAAGGAAGTACAAGAAGCGTATCTGTCCAGCCTGGGAGGTGACTTTGGCTGCAGCTCTCCTCCTCTGCTACGGCCACAAGCCACATCAGAGCTGCTAAGTGCAAGCCGGAGTGAGTACTGCACCCAAGCCCAGCTCTCGTACGTGTTCAGGTGCCCTGGCACTCACAGAATCACAGAATTGATTTGGTTGGAAGAGACCTCTGGGATCATCGAGTCCAACCTTTGCCCTAACACCACCATGCCAACTAGACCGTGGCACTAAGTGCCACCTCCAGTCTTTTCTTAAACACCTCCAGGGATGGTGACTCCACCACCTCCCTGGGCAGCCCATTCCAATGCCTGGGAAGCCCATTTCTGGGAAGAAATGCCTCCTCATTTCTAGCCTGAACTTCCCCTGGTGCAGTTTCAGACTATGCCCTCTTGTCCTGTCACTGGTTGCCTGGGAGAAGAGACTGACCTCCACCTGGCTACAACCTCCTTTCAGGTCGTTATAGAGAGTGATCAGGTCTCCCCTGAGCCTCCTTTTCTCCAGACTAAACACCCCCAGCTCCCTCAGCCGCTCCCCGTCAGGCTTGTGCTCCAGACCCTTCACCACCTTCGTTGCCCTTCTCTGGACTCGCTCCAGCACCTCAAGGTCTTTCTTGTAGTGAGGGGCCCAAAACTGAACACAGCACTCGAGGTGCGGCCTCACCAGTACTGGGGGACGATCACTGCCCTGGTCCTGCTGGTCACACTGTTACTGACATAAGTCATTGCGGTATAAGTAGGAAATTCAGCCTCTGGACAAAATGACTTCAGCACACCCGGTGAGTTGGCACTGCCAAGCCCTGCCACTGAGACGTAGGCACAAACACAGCACCCTGGCTCAGGGACACGGAATAAAACTCACAGATTCAGCTGCCTTTCTGTAATCTGGGAAGGCGACACCAAAACCACCCAGCCAGACTGGTTAGCTGGCGGTTCCACTTCTCCACATCAGAATCAGGATTTCCAACTTGCTCCCCAAGCGAGCTGGAAAGCTGAGTCGTCACCATGACAGAGCTGCACCGAGACACGATGACATCACCGGCAAGGCTCCCGTCGGCCTTGGGTAAACTCAACCACACACTGCGACAGGCTCCAAAGAAACTTGACAAAGTCACAAATTAATACCACTACCATTTTGGATGCAAAAACCCAAGTTATTATTTTTCCTTACATTTCTGGGGACATAATTTGGGAGCTTACCTTCAACTAGTAGCTAATCACTTCCCCACCCCA
>NW_009599090.1:0-15361 GCF_000690535.1 Cariama cristata | reverse complement strand
CAGGTGCTAATCCCCTCCCCCCCCCCCCCCCCATTGGTTATGTTTCGAAGTGAAAAGCTTCACACTAACTCAGAACAAGGAGGTATAAAAACAGTGCAGACTCTCCATGAGCTACAAAGCTATTGATCTGGAAGACGTAGGTCTTTCTTCTTTCAGCTGCAATCGATCGCTATTTTTCAAACTAACCAAAACCAGAAAAAACTCCATTACCACTCAGCGTGCCAAAGCATACTCGAACTGCTCCAACATGTTACGTTGGAATTAAAACAAAGAGTTATTTCTGGTTTGGTTTATTTCCTTGCTAATGTGGTGACTGTTTTAGGATCCTTTGCCGAGAGCAGCTACCTTTAATAAAGTTAACATCAAAAGCAGTTGTGTCCTGGACCAGACCAATGCTGGGGATCCGATGGAAGCTGCAGGGCTGAGCAGTGCAGCACACGGTGCCTGGCGCCGACCTGCTATTTAAAGGATGGATGAGATGCTATAGATTCTGTACTAACCAGAAATAAATTAAAACTGTTGATACATTTGGGGGGTCACTTACGGGACAAGATGGGCTTTCCCAGGCTTGAAAGGCTGCTGGTTAGCTACCTTCTGCTTGGCTACCTGGTGGGGTGTATAGAGATTCATAGCCGAGCCTATTGGCAGCAGGTCACTGCTAAACTGGTGTTAACCACTACACGTGTATCTCTGTTCCTGAGCCCCTTATGGGAGAAGTCAGCTAAGCCTGAAGCAAGGTTACAAACAGGGACTGTGTGAGATGGATCCTGACACTGCGTGCTGGGACTGCGGGGGTGAGCAGCAGTGCCGGGGAGCAGCAGGGAGCCCTCCTCCCTCCGGCTCTGGGTCCGAGGGGTCCCTGCAGCCCAGTATCGCACAGGTTGGAAGGCAAATACACCTTGATGATCCTCTGTCACCCCTGCAGCTCTGTGCATCTTGGGATGCTTCAGAAAGGAGGGCATGAGGCCGTGGAGGGAACAAGCAAGAGGTAACAAATTCAGTGCCAATTCAGCATCTGGGCTGGGGTGAGCAAAGATAAGTCCTGCCCTGTGTACAAGATGCTACCAAAAGGCTTTGAGAACAACCCAATGCACCATGGCAGGGAGAGGGTCCGGACACGAACGCCACAGATCAACGGAGAGACTCCTGCCGTCTCAAGCATGTTCACACCATGCGAGGCATCACAGCACCCCGCCAGAGCCAGGATCTGGCTACAAAGGGCTGGCAACCAGGGTGCTAATTCATAATGCATCCGTAAACACCTTTATTTTTCTGGAGCTACATCAAGGTCTGGAAGCAGAAAAAACAGTTACTCCAACCCAAAACTTGGCACGGTAGCTCCGCTTGTGATTATTTAAGAGCCAACAGGTTCCCAGGACAGTTAACAGCACCGTGCTCTGCTTAGAAAGGACTCCACAGAAACAAAAGTGGAATAAACGGGGAGGAAGCAGTACCACCAAAACATCAAAATTACAGTTACAGAGGATTGCAAATGGGTCAAAGGTCAATGATGCTCAGCTTTTGCAAAGACGGCCCAAAGCACGGACTGACAGGACATCGTAGGCACAGCTGGAGAGGCAGCTCTTTCCCCCTGCTCAGCAGCCAGCCCTTTCCCTCTGCTCAGCAGCCAGGAAGCTTCAGCTGGAGACTTTGCCCAGCCTGGGAAATAACCCTTTCAGAAAAAGGCAGGCAGATTTGGGATAGAGCCCAGGACACAAGCAACAAGAGCCAAAAAACATTTGGAAACATGATCTGTAGGTAAAAGCTCAGAAAATTAAGACAAGGTTACAGAGGTAGCAAATACGTCCTGAGAATATACAGTCCTGAGAGCGGGTAATTGTACAAAAAGGACAGTCGTCAGTTGTTCTGCTGCACGAAGAAACAAAACCCTACTCTATACCTAATAAGTTTTGAGGGTATTATGACAAGTCTTTCTGACTACATGGAGAGTGAAGGCCTGGCTTTTGCTGATGAGTTGTGAAATCACCCACATCAGAGGTTTTGAAGATAAACATCTATCCTTCTTGGGGGCAAGGAGATGGATTAGAAGATGTCTTGAAGTCCCTTCTGGCCCTGAATTTCTAAAAGTACTCCAGTTCCACTGGTATGCCCTGTCTTGTCAGTAGGCTCTGATTATTAGCCTTAAAAAATAATAAAAAAAAGAAATCTTGTACTTCATTTAGTTCTGCGATGCCAATTCTCATTTTCTCCCTTCTTTTATTATTATTTTATTGAGTCATCAGACTATACCTCTGTATCAAACCTCAGTGAACGGAATTTCTGGTGTTCATACATATAATGAACATGGTAGATACAGAAAACATCGGTCCTGACAGCTTTAAAACAAAACACATTGAATTACTCCATGACAGCGTACACTTGAGTCTTGCACAATGCCTAAAGATACTGGCTTATCAAAAATAAATGGCGAATTTCGCTGAGCAGCAGAAAAAATCAGAGGTGTGGGTCAGCAGTGGATAACTGAAAGATTTAAAACAAATATGTAATAGTCAGATCTGTTTCCTGTTTCCAGAGGTAAAGGAATTTCCTTTTTCCAGAACAGGCTATTTAAAGAAAATCCTGACAACAGAGGGTTTGGGGTTGGGTTTTTTTCTAATAATGCCAAATAAAATAAATTAATAGGGCCAGGGTTCCTGAGCACATTCTTTGGAGAGGAGTGGCCTCTCATTTCTGAACCGTGCAGATCACCACGCTGCCGGGTGCCTCAGTGACTGGGCTCAGCCACAGCACCCAGCAATGGAGGAGGAGGAGGAGGATGAGGAAGGCTTAAACAATCATCCGCAGCCTCTGCACAAGGGCTCTGCCATCAGCCTCTTCTTTCAGTCCATGCCATAGATACCGAGGTCGATCCAGGCTGACTAGCTGGTACATGGGAACAGCAAGGGGCCCAACAGCCACCTCCGAATCTCAGCTGCTGCAATTACTCGGCGAAATACCCAATGACTTCTTTTCTCCAAGCATGAAGCTGGATGCTTTTCATTCCAGCTGTTTTTACAGATTAGTCAGTCAAGGGAAAAAAAAAAAAAAACCCCAAGTTGCTCACTTGTGGAGTATTTCTGTCATGTTGTCATTTCAGTGGTTTTCATCTCCACTCCAGGGCAGTTCAAATAGGTAAAAGAGAAAAGGAGAAAGCAAGGAAGAAAAGGAGAAAGCAAGGAAGAAAAGGAGAAAGAAAGGAAGAAAAGGAGAGAGAAAAAAAAAGAAAGGGGGAGTATCTCTTCAGTTTACAGTACCAGTTGAATGTCTGCAAACTGCTTTAGTGTACCACTAAGCAAGGCACTATAGAGAGACAACCGTTCACTCACTTTCAAAGCAGTTCAAAGGTACAGCTCTGATGATAACTGCAGAACTCTGACCTCCTTGCTATAGAAAAAAGGTTTGAAATTGGAAGTACACCTGTGTTGTACACTGTGCATTTTGAAAACTTGAATGTTTCATAAACTTTACATAGTTAGAATTGCCTTTTTTTTTTTTTTAAGAAAAAGAAAACTTATATTTGCAGGTTTTCAGCACATAAGAAGCTAAATTCTGTCCAGGTCAGTCCTGAGGAAGAAAAGGCTGCATAGCCGTTTGTACTGTACTGGCACAGGATTTCATAGGGGCTGGTGAAGGAAAACCAAACTGCTGGGGTTGCAGAGGGGTTCGGTGGGCCCAGGACTTCCATGCAGGAGATCATGAAGGTAGAGGGAAGCTGGTGCTACTTTTGTGATGGGACAGAGCTCGGTGATGTGACACCTGCCTCTGCTCAGCTCACACGTGCACAGGTTTGAGGCCAGGGACCCTTCCAGGGTGATCAAAGAAAAAATGCACAACCAGGTATTTGTAGAGACGGAAGCAAGGCAGCCTGCGACCAGCCTTCTCCTTCCCGCGCTCCAGGGACCTGCTTCGTTCTCCCCTACCTAAAATGACATGGGGCTCATAGCTGCACCGTCCTAGCCTTTATCTTGATCAAGGAGCCTTCAGCAAAAACGTTAGTGCTCTGCAACCGTCCTGATCTAGAGGTAGAGAGCAGAGCCTGAGAAATTCCACCAGCCTTTGTAACACAAGAGTTTCCTGATGCTCCTCTTATGCCTAACTCCAGAGGAACACACAGACTTACCCGTCTGCCACTTCAGCAAAGCACGATTAAGCAGGCACAAATTTGGGGGAGAGGAAGAGACAGGACTCCCGTGATTAAGGGAACCCGAAAGATTTGTTATGGGGAAACATGAGGGGCATCCAAACCCAAACAGGGGAGCAGGAGGCAAAGACAAATGAGCAGAGGAGAGGGGCTAACGCTTTCTCTAGCTACCACTTCACATGATGCAGGGCTACAGGCAGTCCTGGTTTGGCAATGGTCGCTTTCGATGGGAGCGATATTTAAAAAAATGTTGCTGCAGATTGTAGCAACATTGAAATTAAATATTCTTTTGTTATTCATATTATCTCGGCTGTGAAATGTTTGGGGCATTTGAGTTAATCCACAGACAAGCGTCAAAGGGATTGAAAGACCAGATTTCCTGCCATTTTGCAGGGAGAAACAGATGCTGAATGGAAACATGCCTGCTCACCCAGCTGCCAAAACCCTAACTGTCTATTCCAAAAACCTGGTCCATTTTTCCTGGACACTTTTCCCACCTGTTTCCTGGTAGGTAATGACATCCAGCAACAGCAGCAGAGAAACAACAGTGTTTAAGGGCCACAGTGATAGCACTACCCATACGAATCGGTGCAAAATCTGTACTCCAGATCCATTGCCACGTGGGATGCTTCTACCCCATCACACTCCTGGTTTGGTTTCTGCCCACCAACGAAACCCATCCTTGGCACAAGCAATCTGCAAGGAACGGCCTTTCTGCAGCTGGCACCAAGGAGGGCTCGCATGAAGATCAGCAAAATGGCATGGTGACCTGCTTGGAGGTGGCCCTGGTTTGATGATGGTTTACCTGAGAGGCTGCCCTGGGCAGCCTCCGAACGTGGAAGCTCCTAGCTTGACATGAAACCCTCTTTCTAACATCCTCGATAGCCCAACGCTTTTTCTGGGCTGAAATTTCAGAGAGGGCCAGGCACAACCAGGCTAAGGAGACCCAGGAAGGTCTACAAGAACTTTTCACAGTGGCATTTGATTTTCTTTCTGCAAGTTAAGAGACCTTCTTGCAGCCAGTAGCTATCACAGGGTTTGACCAGAGTTGTAAAGACATGGTGTCCATCCAACCACCCAGGAGCTGCAAACATTCTTGCACACATTTCACAGAGACTATTGTGTTTGCCGCAATGCCATAGGACTCCCAGCGTGCAACCACGGCAGCATTCCCGGGATCTCAGGGCCTGAAAAGGTGGCGAGCTTGGGACGTGTTCAAACAGCTCCAAACCATTACAGATGCTAAAAGGCAAATTCTCACCTCCTCACTCACTCTCCCCGTAGAGGAATACCAAGCTGGCCATGTCGAGCCCCTGACAGCATCACCAAGGGCCACATGAGACATTTCCTACCAGAGAAGGACCAGAGCTGCCTCCTGAACGAGCATCCCTCAGAAACAGTGCAGACATTGAAACGAGCCTGCAGAATCATGCCTGAAAGTCAGGATAATACATCACAAAAGTAGCAGTAAGTTATTCAGTGATCTGAAGTACCAAACCTCCAAGACCTGCAGTCATCCAAGAAGCGTGGAAGAAGGCAAAATTAGCTCTGATTTCAAAAGCAGCAGAGCAAGTGCAAGCTTGACAGCAAGCACTCTGCAGCTCCTGACCTTTGGAAAATATTGGGAAAGGTATTAAGCAGGGGAAAAAAAAATATTAAGAAAACAGTACATGCCTAGACTGCATCTACCCTACCATTTTACAGCTGAGCACTTCCCAACATACCTCTCTCATTAGGTGGAGGTGGCTGGCAAGGCTAAGAAACGAGGGCTCCTGAGGCCAGCATTAATGACCTAAGTGACATGTGAATCAGTAAGCCTTCTTACACGATCGCCGTGATCACTGCCAACACCAGCAGGAAGCATCTGCCAAGAAAAATCTGGTCTAGACCACAGCAAGGCATGGAGCTGCCTACCAGCTGGGGAGTGCAGCGACTGATGCTTCCAGTTCCATTTCTCGCTCACTCCATCAGACTATGACACCTTCCTTCATCAGGAGAACCGTATGCAGAGGAACCGGACTTGGTATTTTCTTTTCAATGCCAAAATAATAGACAGGAGCAAATTTCTCCTCTTCTTAGCACATAAACTGTCCCACACAACGCACATGAGGACATCCAGGTATTAAATTGAGGGCTCACTGAATGGGAGTTTTTAAGTGTGGGATGCTGCAGGGTTCTCCTCCCTCAGCACTTACAATTAATTGCCTGGATCCTGCATATTTCTGTCTTTCTGCGCTGTGATTTAATGCTATAGTGACTTCAGTCTGAATCAGTAAGACAGCTTGCACACCAAGAAAATATTTATCTAATATTTAAAATCAAGTTCTGGGTTTGAGTTTTAAGCGTAACTGAAAAATAAAGTCACAGCGTGTAGGCTAGGTGCTTTCAAGCTATTGTGAGATATTCTAACACCACTCCTGCAAAAACTTTATTATCATCATGAATTACTTGGTGCAGAAATAATTCTCCAAACCTGGGTATCTGCAGACTATACACATTAGCAGAATCTAGATCAAAGTTATTCAGGCCAATCCGATAAACAAGTAATTGCTTATGGTGTCAAAACCAAGTACAGGGTTACTTTCCCCTTCTTCTTTTACAGCTTAAACAAAATTTAAGTACACATAATGAAATTAAGTGCTGTTGAGATACATTTACATTTAATAACTTGCACTTCACACAGAAGCTGTGGTGGTCAGGCAGCTGGAAGAGCCAACAGCAGTGATATGAAGCAGGAGGAGGGATGAAGGCAGCTTACACATGCAGAAAAGAAAATATCATCAGCATCATCTCCACACAACAGGAAAACAAAACAGCAATGAAACTGGAAAAGGAGAAAAGCAGGGAAGGAAAAGCAAACAATACGTCAGGTAGGTGACACTACAAAGGAAACTGGTGAGACTGAAACTAGCTCGCAGACATCAGGAATACTCTGATACTGAGATTATTTTTTTTCAGACCACATCAATGAATTGATATTTTGCCTACCTGAAAGAGAAATCAGGGCTCTCCATTTTACCTGAAGGACATAACTTTATTACTGCAAGATACCACTACTGACGTAAACTGGATAAGCGCAATGAAATAAAATAAAAGATGCAAGGCAACAGGACAAAAAAAAAATGAAAGAGAGAGTGAAGATTTCATCAGGTGCTGGATGGCAAAGCACCTTAGGGCTTTTAAAAGCTAGGGGCACTCTGAACTGTTTATACTTAATTACTGCAAGATACCACTACTGACATAAACTGGATAAGCGCAATGAAATAAAATAAAAGATGCAAGGCAACAGGACAAAAAAAAAATGAAAGAGAGAGTGAAGATTTCATCAGGTGCTGGATGGCAAAGCACCTTAGGGCTTTTAAAATTAGGGGCACTCTGATCTACTTATACTTAATATTCATTTTACCTAACTGCGCTCCCATATTTATATCTGTGCAAACCTTTTGGACCACCATCAGCTCCCCAAACTTTTCACAGAGTAACGTGTGACTCCGCAATCAGATTTTTCCTTGAAAACATTATAAAAATTACGTGACTTTGAAGGCCAGCTCCAAATCCTTTAAAGTGACCGCATTGATTGCCTGCCGCTTTCAGGCCGAGCAGCCTTAGAGTCAAGAGACTGCAGAATCACCGATAACAACGTGTCTTGTGTCTTGAAACTCTCTCCTCCTACGTGCAGTTTCATCAGTGAGAGCAGGACACACCATATACTGCTTAAATCCAAGGCATAAGCCTCTGCCCATAGGCTTGGTACAGTTGGTGTAACGCTACAGCACAACGCAATTCTTTGTACAATCGCTCCATCTTACACTTTTTTCTATACTACTGTTTTATTTGCAGGGTTTAAACATTTACTTTTAAATGGGAAGATTTAAAATATACGTATAATATCTAATATACATACAATATCTATACCTGTCCTTAGAAGATCACGACACATCTGGTTAGGACGCACATTACTATCAGCCCTCCTGGGGCTGGTTTAGCCTCCCTCCAAAATTTCAAAGTCCCTTGCAAAGCAGATTCCTCCTGTGTTAAGTTTAATCCTGTAAAAAGTAGTAAAAACATGCTATCTGCATTCACAGAGCCTGTCTTAGGACTCCAAATCTGAAAGGTCATTCATCAGCGACTCGTTAGGGAAGGAGAAATTGGTGTTCCCATTCCCTGTGACCCTGCTCCCACACCACTCCGGGAAATGGAGACTCCAATACGCCTTGACCCAACCCCACACAGCAACTTCTCAGGGCCGACAGACGTGGATTTCACCACGTACCTACGACAACAGTTTACACGGATTAGCTGGTTTGACTCACTTCTCTTTTGAAATATTAACATGGCTTCAAATTACCTAGGAAGCAGCACTGCCCGTGTATTCAGGCTCCCTGGTCAGAAGAGGAAAATTTTTGCTTTATTCAGGTTCGAAGCGTGCTTTCTCCCCTGAAAGTTCTCACTCCCTTCTCACCCTCACCCTTTGAAGTGGCTGGCTGGCTAACGCCAGCTACGTTTGCCAGCGTTGTAGGGTCACGGCCCAACTGGGCAGGCTGGCACCACGGCCCGGGCACTGCCCAGATGGATGTGGGCAGCCCAGGTTTCCCAATTACAGGTGTTCCCATTGCATCGTCAGACAAATTGAGTACAAGCAGTAGGCCCAGTAATTAAATAACAAGCTCATATTTGGTGCTTGTCATTCATACTCTCCAAACACATTAAAAGAGAAGCAGCGTATTATTATTGCTGTTTGCAGTGCAGGGAAACTGAGGCACGGAGAGATGAATTTCCCTGCTAGGTTCACATAGTGGGTTGAAACAAAGCTTGGGAGGGGACCTGTTAGCACAAGTTTGAACCTAAATAGCAAAGAAAATGAAGTTGTTATCTGCATTCCATCACCTGCTGTACCATATGGTTAGACATGGGCGCAAGTCCAAGCTAAGCACCCAAACGACTCCTTCAGCTCTACTGCAACAAACAAAACCCGAACCTCACATCCCCGTGTTAATCAGAGCAATCCTTTAAGCTTTGCCTGCGTTTCTGCTGACACTATGTAATGAGGATCTATGCTGAAAATCTAACGAGGGAGAAAGCCAGCAGATGAGCACAGTCTCTGACACTACAAATACCTGATCCCGTCTTCCCAAACCTCTCAGCTTCTGAGAGGAGGGGTTTTTCAATATGGCTACAGGCTCTTTCCGTTCCTGGTGAGATGGTATTTTGAAGTGTGCTTTAACAAAGCTCTTGCTACGAGCACTTTGGTTCCCGATTACATCTCCAGCACGTGTCAGGAAGATACTGCACACACTAATTACTCTTTCGCAAAATCAGAGATTCTGAGATTTAATAATTCAGTGTCTGAGATAAAAAAACTTGCTAGTTCTTGTATTATTAAACATTGTACAGTTTACCAAATAGAAGAAAAAGGAAATGAAAACCAGATATAAACTGTCTTTACTTCCTTTGAAAACTGCTTTGTTCTGCTGCCCCACTGCTTGAAGTACATGACCTCATGTACACCAAGAAATGGGGAAAATGAACCAGGGGACGAAGGACAGGAGAGAGAAGCCTTCATCTGGGTGCCTTGTGCTGACAGGCTGGATACGCAGAGAGGTTTTTTCACATTTAAAATGGGTTTTTCCTTGATTCTGCTCTCAAATCTAGGATCAAGCCATCCTGGATTGCAAACTCTGCCCTCGGAGACTGGCCAGAGGGTCTCCAAGGAGAAGCAGGGAGAAAACAAAGGGTCATACCACGATTGCTCCAATGGCTCTGAAATCAGACAAGCATGTTCAAGCCAGAGTGACTGCAGCAACGCTGCTTCATGCCTCACATCCAGGGGCTTTTCCTCCTCTGTATTTTAACAGTTTGGGCATTTAACCCAAGAACCAGTGGTGATAACGTTCACTGTGCATCTGGGGGGGGAAAAGCAGGTACATTGACAAAAGGCTGTTTCTCCAAGAAAGCCTACTTCCTTTTTATGCCCTCCATAAATTCAGAGAGACCCCTGCAATTAATTTCCAAAGTGCCTTTTTTTTTTTTTTTCCTTACAAACATCAGTATAAGAATTTAACCTCACAGACAGGTAACGTCACACCAGGGATGAGTTCACTGAAGTTGTTGATAAATATTTCAGTACCAAACAGGATGGTGTGCACTTCTCAGGACACACCAAAATGTGGAAGCACATATCTAGAAGGGTGCCTGCCTGCCTTAGACCACAGGAGAACGAAGGGAACAACAAAAACAGAACAGTTATTGTGAGGCTGGGTGCTGACAGGGGGCCGGAGATGCCCGAGCAAAGGCATCTGCATGGAAAGGTTACGAAGGTATTCAAAGAAAGCAACTACCGAGGGTATTTCAATATGGCAAAAGTAAGGCCCGGCCAACCCAGAAAGATGCTGTACACATGCACGAGCGAGTCCAATTTGATGGGGAAAGGTAACGTGGGGGATGATACCTGGCTTAGCAGATGGGAGGAAAATTAGGCAGAGCCCGGAGCAGCTGAAGGAGGTGTGCCAAGAGGCGGCGACAGCAAAGATCCAGCGCCGGTGATCCGACGGTTGCACAGGCTAAAGACCCGGAGGAAACAGGGATGCTGTATATGTACACGTGTGTGCGTGCGTGCCTGCATCAGGTAAGCCGGCAGGAAGGAGGTCTCAGCGATGACGGCAAGAGGTAATTACAGCCTGCAAAGGTCTGAGCTCATAAAGACTGAATTAGATTTCCTCGAAAGTTTGTGGCCAAAGATTGTGCACGTAGTCCGGACGCATGGGATGAGCAAGAAGCAGAGACTGAACTACTCACTACGTGCCCAAATGGGATGAGACAGGCAAAAATCATGGAGGGATTAAGAAAGGATGTTTGGGAAGGAGGGTAAGGAGATGGGTCATACCACCAGTAAGCTACACAGAGAGGGATGTCTCGAGAAAGGCAACACAAGGCTAAATGGAAAGAGATGAAGAAGGGAGAGCAGGCGAGTGATATGGGAAGAGTAGCCGAGACCCTGGAGCAGGCAAGGGGCCTGACGGATCAGAGAGCCAACAGGGATGTGCAGGACAGCCCAGGAAAGCAGCAGCAAGAGCTGAACCAAGGAGATGATGGCAGGACAGCCAGAGAGGTCAAAGAAGATCGGGAATCAGAAAAGAGGAGAGTTGAAAACAAAGCAGCCAGACATGGATGGTGAAAGGTACTGACCTGACCAAGAAAGGGTCTTGAGACAGAAAAGATGTGAAGGTAAATCAGAGTTCAAGGAGAAAAGTTTCCTCATGCCCAGGAGAAAGAATATAGGGAAGACAGAGGGGGAAAAAAAAAAAACACAACCAAAACTTTTATATAGGGTTAATACCAGAATCCCAAACAGAGGTAGACCACAGGCACAAGTCAGGTGTTTATATAGGTGTTTTGCCTTCTGCCTGACCCTGAAATACTTCAAACCAAAACATACACATTTTGCAGGGTACATTTACACTCTGCTTGCCTTCCCAGAGGAAAACCAAAGCCTGCCAAGATCCCTTTTACTTCATGATTTCCTTTCTCATTGCACCACAAGGCTGAATCAGCACAGGGATGAGATTCAGAGAGATCCGTGTTTACTTCCCTACGCCGTGTAGGGTGCGGTCCAGCCAGAACAACGTCGACAATTGTTTCCTACAATTATTACCACGTTTCACACCCTTTCCTCTAGGTTATGAGGAGCAGCACCCCTTCCTCGACAACAGCTACAGCCGGTTTCCTTCCTCACCAGAGACCTGCAGATGTTCAGCATCTTTCTGGGTTTGTTGCTACTGTCCCAGCTCCCTTTCCCCTCGCTAAAGAAACAGGGTTTCATTTTCTACCAGAAACAATTCGGTCCACAATTTCATTTGAAGAAAAGAATTCACTTGGCACTTGTTAAAATAATTTGTAAAAACATTTCATCATTTATGTCTACTCATTTACACCATTATTGCCCCATTCAGAGACAAACTTTGGTTCTTGTCTAAATCATCATTAATTTCTGGCAGAAGGCCACTTCCTGCCCATCACAAGTAATCACAAGGTTGGGTCTTTTTCTGCGAAGGGCACTGTTTGCCTCAATGCCTTCACCAAGGCAGGCTTTGGTGTAGCTTCCTTGTCACTTTGAGATGCTACACCACTTACCACTCCCTTGATGACACTACCAGTTACTTTTTAAAGGACAGTTATTTTACCCCTACAAATAAATTTCCATCATTTCTAATGCACTAATTTAAACAGGAGGGATTTTCCAACCTTTTAATGTAATTTTGCACTTGCCTAGCATCCTTTATCCATAGATTTTTCCAGGGATGTATAAACAGGGAGCCAGAGAGCACCAGCCATTTTCAAGAGCTCTCCATCAACGTCCCTGTCAAATTCACTCCAAGGGAAAGCCATAACAATAGAAGGGCACACAACAAAGACTTCAATTTTATTTTCATTTCGTAGATGAAGGAGGCTGAAACAAAGACACGGTTCGTTTCCCTGAGGCCTAAAAGAGTCGTTCGCAGCTCACAAGGAAAGCTACGGATTGTGTGAGATCCTAAAACAAAATACTTCAAGCCAAGCAGACACACTTTGCAGGTCACATTTAAACTCCACACACCTTCTCATCTCTCTGTAGGGGAAAATAAATAGCTTTATAGGAGGAAAATGCTTTATCTAAGTTAGACAGAAACACCCCATACATCGATGGAGGTGATTTGAGGAGAGCTATGCAGAAATTTGCACCAAGTGGCAAAAAAGCTCTTCAAGTAACAGTGTAAATTGGATGTTTTGGGACCAAAAATCTCCTTTTTCAGTATAAAGGGAGTCTGATTGCTAGAAGACACTTACAGGCACCATCTTTGCTAGACACTTGCCATCCACAGGCCCAAACACATCCCGCCTTGGAGCCGGTTCCAGCTCCAGCTTCCTGACCCACCTCCTCTCACTCCCTTCCAGGTAACACTCTTTTAATTAAAACTGAGATAAAATAGCTAAACGGCCACTAGCAGGCTAATAATGACAACACACCTATGTGCCTAATTTCAGAAGATTACATCAAGCATTCCTCGTCGAGCTGAAACTGCTCGCACGACTGTGGGGAGAAGAGGGTGGCAAGCTCAGCTCTTAACCAAAAGTTGTGTATTTTGCAGGAGAGAAAAAGCAGGAGGAAGAATGTCCTGTATCACCTTTAAATGAGGTCATGGGAGTAAAATATGGCTATTTCTTAGCCTTCTTTACCTGTCAGATAGGTCTAAAAAGTGCTGCTGTCAAGCTGGGCTGCATAACTCTCCTGCATTCTTCACTCAGATAATTACACCCATAATAGCTGAACCTCTGCTCTGCACTGCATCAAAAGGTTTTACCTTTTGTAACATAAACTCAAGAAATGGCTGAGGGTAAAATGAATTAGGCTTTACCAGTCAACCAGCAAGATGCACATATCCTCACTTCCACAAGGCAACTAATAAGCTGGACAAAGACAGAAGCGAGAGAGAGGGCAAAACCAATATGTTTGTATAGATTGATGCAAATGAAGACACGCTTTGCTAGTCTGCTGCCTTGTAATAAAAAAGCTCACCCAAAGCAAAGATAAAGGCCCTATTTTATAAAGCTCCGCCACTATTTTAGAATCAGAGAGTGAGTACCCATAATGCCAACAGAACCACACAGGGATAAATTCCCCAAAATACTCAGCAGAGCAACTCTACACGGTGGCAAGGAAAGCCGCTGGATTCCATGCTAATACAGCTTACCTCATCTGAGCTTTTTAATGGGGAAGAAAAAGTTTGGAGGGAAAGGAAACTGAGAACCCAAAATCCAGTGATAAAACCCAGCTTCTCAAGAAGCCACGCCTTGCCTATTCTGTTCAAGTTTTGATCATTAAATACTCTATATTCAATATTACACTAAACTCACAAATTATTTCTACTTCTTCCAGACAGAGAGTCTTTTCAACATTATGCTTACACGAAGGTCAAAGCCACATCAGGGCATACGGCCACCACTACAGCACAAAGAAACGCATACGTGTACAAGACCCAGAGGATGACTTACGTTGGCTTTCCTCTCCAAATGAATGTATATCCCAACTGTTCTTTTCATTTTTACTATTTCTGTCCAATTCTTTTCTTTCCATTCTCTCTTCCCTCTGTTCTCCGTAACACAGAGTTAACACTAGACTCATCCCATACAGAGATGCTGTCTCTCTGCCACCAATCTGGCAGGCTGGGCCAGCTGGGTCAAGCAAAGGACTAAGCTCTGACATTAGGATTTGCTTACAAAAGTTTTAGTTTTCTTAAGCTTAAAGGCCTGATACCCTTGCATGCAGTTACGGCATAAACCCTCCTTAATATACAATCCTACTTTGCTTTTGCAGGTATCAGTGCAATAAATGCTCTGTCAAAAATCTGGTTTTGTGCACTGCCCAGCAGACTGAAGCATAAGGGAGTGGTTATCCCAAAGCATCCCCCAGGATTTAAAGCCTTCTCCTACGATACCGCATTTCACAAGGATGTGGTCTGGCTCAGCCACACCAGCAGATGCAAGAAAAGAACCAAGAGCATGATTTTAAGAATAATATTCAATCACGCTGAAGCCACCACAGCAAAGAAAAGCTATTGCAAAGGACTAATTATTCAAAGATTTCTTTTCTCCTCAGCCTGCCACACCAACATCAGCAAGCCTTGTTCCTAACGCTGTCATCAGCCTGTCTTGCAGGCAAGCACAGCAGCTAATAAGGGCGCAGTCCCCAACAGGCTCAGCTTCCCCTCTCACTACCCCGACAAATTGCCAACACCCTACATGGGCTGGACCTTACACCCCGATCTGGGGGAGCGAGCCCTTCCTCCGTCTCCACTGTTCCTGGCATTTTTCCCATGTTAAGGATGTGCACGGCTCAGCTGCTTGTTTTCTTTAGGGTTGGCAAAGCAAAGCGATTCTTGGGGACACCCCGTTATAGCTTGTGTCAACACAAGGTAAGTCGCAGGAGCACACTGATGAGCTCTTCCTTCAGCTCATTGCATCCTGTGAAACCACCCCGTGAGCAAATCTGTGCAGAGAAAGATTTCCAGGTAACTACTTCGCAAACCACAGCATAAGATGGTGTAAGAAAGGCCTCTCTCAAGACAGCATCTTCCTTCTTGCTGTTCCCTACATTACTTATAGAGGGCCCAGCTACTGCTGTCCTTCCTATTACATATAGCCCTATACAATAAGTCAAAAATGGAAATCATTCTCATTTTTATA
>NW_009599089.1:27481-29413 GCF_000690535.1 Cariama cristata | reverse complement strand
CCCCTCCTTTTCCCCCCTCCTTTTCCCCCTCTCCATCCCATCCCCAACCAAATAAAATCAAACCAACAAATAAAAAAGGCAAAACAAAAAACAAACAAACAAAAACTAGACAAAAAACCTTATACCTTAGGAAGCTCATAACTATGTGTGCAAGAATACTCAAACGATTAATCTTTTAAAAGAACTTCAGTGCCTGAATTTTTTTTTTAATATCCTTAAGGAAAATGTTTCAAGAATTTATTCCAAGGCTAGTATTTCTTGGTAGCTGTAGTCCTTATTTTTGTGTGAAATACTGAGTGAACTACAGCAATGTTCTTTGCTTCAATATGCTTTCCTCCTCAAAATTCATGTGAGGTAGTAAGTGTTCAAATGTGCACAATGAGTAAAAGTATTCAAATTCATTGGCAAAAAAAAAATCACAGTATTTTCAGACTGTAGCTTCTAAGTTCTTGAGCATGGTCGTGATTTTAAGATGAAGGAAAAAAGCTCACAGTTGGCATTGTACAGAAGTTCCTGAAATACACTTCTTTCGTGACTCCTTTGCCCGTTTCCTGGTTAGTACGTTCTGTCCTCTCTGTTAATTGATCTGACCAAACCAGCCTTTGTTTCTATGCTGTAGTGAGTTAACTTATAAAGCCTAACGGAGAAGAGAATAGCAACAGTAATTTCTTAGGCCTTCAGTTCTGAGTTGCACTCTCTCACCATCTCTTTGCAGTTGCATTCTCTTATTTATACTTGTGTGAGTTATCAGTTTAAGACCTGAAGATTTCAGCAATCTTGTAGATGTGGCAAGTCACAGCATCGTTCTGATACTGTGTTTGCTTCAAGGCAAAAGAACCTATACATCTCTATTCTTTCCTCCACTCGTGACGTTATCTGGCAAATTAGCTGTTTTGGTACATAGGTAAACACTCAAGACTTTGCATTGTTCAGGAAGATGCTGTTTATCTCTCTTAGAAATTCGCAAAGGTGAAACAGTGACAATTTTGGCGCAAAGCAGATATGAAGGTTGCAAATTCAAATTCCATTGTTCTTCAGTGAAAGCATCTTTGCACTGTTTAACTAGTTCTGTACCAATGAACTCTGTGCTTTCTCTGTCAGAGCTGAGCAGATGGCCAGTGTTCAAAATGCCCAAAAAGATGGCTCAAGTGATAGGGCTGACTTCTGGAGAACACGTGGCCAGCGATCTGGAGTGAAGAAAAATCTGAGGAAGAGTCGTGAAGATCTGACAGCTATTGTATCTGTCAGCACAAAATTCCCAGCTTATGAGCGAGTTCAGTTGCGTGAGGGTAAGTGAAACTGCTGTGAGCCACCTGCCCATTTATTGCTGGCTGGTTTAGCGTCCAAATGTTTGGTCAGCTAAGTGATTTTTAACCACTTGGATTGAATGTTACATTTGAGCAACATGAAGAGATTAAATTTTTCTCAGAATGCAAATTTCTGGATGCTATTAACTACTCTAAGAAAAAAGTTTTTTACATTTTTAAACTGCCGCTGTTCTCCTTCGCGTCCAAGTTACGTGTGCCAATTTCAAGGTTGTCACCGTTTAAGGCTGGGCCAGCGCTTACAGCGGGTGGCAGATGCTCTCTGTTAACCCCGGCCTTTCCCAGAAGGGGAAGGAGAGGAGAAAAGGGAGAGAGACTGGTGGGTTGAAACTTAAAAGAAACTTTAATAAAGCAATAGTAGTGAAAAGGGTATAAATAATATTAAAACTAACACTACTAATAATAGAAATAGAATATACAAAACCAATATTGCCCTTCCCGATGATGACTGCGGGACTGCGTACCGTGCCCTGGCAGCTCGCAGTGCTGACAGGGCAGGGCAGGCACCCGAACCTCCCAGAACTCGACTGCACAGCAGGTGGGAAACCAGATTCAGGGATGCACGGATCGGGGTCGGAGGGAGGGGAGCGAGCCGAGCCCCACCAAG
>NW_009599089.1:0-27470 GCF_000690535.1 Cariama cristata | reverse complement strand
GAGAGGGATGACGCCCGTGATCCCCGAGCTTTATACCGAGTATTCCCGTGGGTGGGATGGAATACTGTGTTGGTAAGGCCTGGGTCACCTGTGCCCTCTGCAGCTTCCTGGGGGTGTGACCCGTCCTCCGCCTTCCCCCACCCAGGAGGAACCCAGCGGAGCCCAAGAGAGCCTTGAAGGGAACACACACACTCCCGTGGGCCTTTCTGCAGAACAATCCCGCTCCTGCCCCAGCAAGAGCTACAGACATCAACCGCCATCAGCTCTGACAGCAGGCACTGCCTGAAACCTGCAGTCAGCTCCAGACAGGGCAGATACTAAGAAAACTTAACTAAAAGAAAAGTCTACTGAAAGCAGAAATAGCTCTGGTTTTGGCCAAACCAGGACAAAGGTTTAAAATGAAAAAAGAAAGAAACGAGCAGGGTTTTCTTGTGTCCTCAGCTTCCCCTTGGCTAGCTCTGAAAGAACAATCCGTATGCCTGAGATTAATCACAATCTTTAGCTTGCTCATAAATATCTCATAAATATCTCAACATTGCCTTGAGGGCAAATAAAACCTAAGTATTTTCAACAGATTGTCCAAATGTAATCAGGGTTGGTGTGGTCTATCTCCATGACTCTAAACTAGCTATATTGCTAGCGATCTTGAGCAAGTCAAATAGTTTTCTGGCTATTCACACTTGACGGGATTGTGGAATAAAACAAACAGTAAAAAGTATTTTAAAGGAGCTCCCAGATATCAAGATGAAGACTGAGCAATAGAATGGTATTCCCCCATTAACTTACGAGGACTGTGTTTGCACTTGTTTTGACATAAACAGAACAGAATTTTGCATTTCTTTGCTTCTTCAAACTGCCTTGCAGCTGGTTTAGCATTTGTGTCTTTATTCATGTAAAACCCACTGAGTTCATGCTGTTTTGCTGGATGGAAAGATTACTGAAGATCTGCTGTATGTTTTCAGAACATACTGTCTTCTCAATACATCTTCACTAGAAGGAATAAGGAAGCTGTTAAATTAAAACAATCTCTTTTGCTTTCTCAGCTAGTAAAAATAGCTTTCTGTATGAATTACGCTGTTGCACAAACTTTTGAAAAATAAAACGTTTTAAATATATTTAACATCTTCAACTTATTCATAAACTTGTATAGTAATTGAGGATCTTGTCCGTGCCACTTCACTTATATATAGAACCAGTCTTGTGAGACTTATCTTTTCTCCAAATGTTTTTCTTTCAGCTGGTTTTAAGAGGCCTGTGGTGATATTTGGCCCTATTGCAGATGTAGCTATGGAGAAACTGTCAAATGATTTGCCTCATCTGTACCAGACAGCAAGTGAGTTGTCCTCCTAGCTTCCTTATCATACTTAACTGAGAAGATGGATAACTTAATAATAACAGCTGCTCAGCCACTCTAGATAAGCTAAAATGTTGTCTTTGCAGAGACAGAGCCCAGAGATGCAGGTTCAGAGAAGTCAACTGGAGTAGTGCGTTTGAACACTGTGAGACAAATCATTGAGCAGGTAGAGTATTTCTCTGTGAAAATTGCTTACACTCAAAGGCATGTTGTTTGATTTGTTTGCTACTACAACTTGCAGAGCCCTCAAATCTTCACTGCATCTATTTCTGCAATAAGCAGACTTGGCTTAATTATAGGGCTGTTTTGAAATCGTTCAACAACAATTTTGGTAGCTGTGCTCCAAGTGGGAGAGTGAATCTGAAATTAGAAATTAAATTCTCTTCCTTAGGCCACTCTAAGTTTGAACAGAGGGGCATATGTATTTTACTGTATGCTTTCTGAATTTGCTGTGGGGACTTTACAGTCATGCAGTGCCCTACTTGCTCTTACTGACATCAGAAACTTAATGTTTTAGATTGCTTCAGAGTTACTGCTGTTGAACTGAACAGGAGGTGACTGTGATAGCTAAGTAGCATCTACTGAGACTGCATTGACTCTTTTTTTATAATGCAGTTTAGAGTTCAAGTAAATAGGTGGTAATCAAGAAGCCTAAGAATCTTGGGCAAAAAGAATGTACTCTGCAGCTTGTTGCCCTGAGCCCAATAAAATCGATGCCAGAGGGGCTAGAATGTCACACAGGCATCTGTTCAGAGCTCAGGCCCCACTGAAGCACACATTTGAAAATCCCATTAGTCTTTGCGCTGGAAGTAGCTCAGAAGGAATATATTAAATGAAAAAAGTAACATTTGCCTCAGCTAATAAGTGTAGGTAAAAGCTCACAGATAGCACCTGGAATAGTTGTGGTAGTGGAAGCTGTGGTAGGGGCAGGTAGAGTGAAAAGCTAGTTAACTGTGAATAAGTGCACTTCACTTAACATGAGAGTTAACATAGGGATGTCTACATTCAGGCAAAAGCTGTTCAGAAAAATGGAGCTGAAAGGAAAAAGGCTGCCTGCTGTGGCTTCTGAATGTGATATAACTGTGGGGAAAAAAAATCCAACAAGTTGTGGTCCTGTCTGGACAAAAAATATCCTGGTTTTCCTAGGATGCCATATTCTAACCACCTCCTCTTGTTCCCCACAAGCAGCACGCTGACTGGGCTTTCTTGTTAACAGGATAAACATGCTCTGTTGGATGTGACTCCTAAAGCAGTGGACCTGCTAAATTACACCCAGTGGTTTCCAATTGTGGTCTTCTTTAACCCAGACAGTAAGCAGGGTGTGAAAACCATGAGACAAAGGCTATGCTCCACATCTAACAAGAGCTCTAGAAAACTTTATGAGCAAGCAAACAAACTGAAGAAAACTTGTTCCCACCTCTTTACAGGTAAGGAAGAATGTGTTTCTAACCTGCTTACTAAGAGAGTAGTGGATGTGACTGTATGCGTCTTGAGACATCCACTACTAGTCTGCATATTAACTTATGCAGGCTGGAACTAAAAGGGTGTGAAGGCATGGTCATGAGCAATCCCTTGCTTTTCGAGTTTCCTTGTTCTGACAAATACTAATTAAAAAAAAAAAGTGAATCAGCGTACTGTCATTAAAAGATAAATTATTTAATAAGCTTGGGGAATGGACGGACAATAAAATAAAAATACCATGCTTCTGTCAATGATCTAAATGAAATGGCTGTTTAACATTCTTGCATAACTGAAAAGAAAAAGTGTTAAACAGCAAAGACTGGATAAAGGATCACATTGCATTTGCTGTGTATATATACTTCTTCCTTCAATTTTTGCAGCCACCATCAATTTGAATTCAGCCAATGATAGCTGGTATGGCAGTCTGAAAGATACAATTCAGCAACAGCAAGGAGAAGCAGTATGGGTATCAGAAGGAAAGGTAAGCAGTCAGTCTATGCTGTACTAAGCTATGCAGATGTCTCAAGGTATCTCTTGCCAGTAAAAATTGTTGAAAATGTTGTTTACCAATGCTGGATAGCTTAGACAAGTAGTCAGTTGATGTCTGTCTGGGTAACAAAAAAATTACTTATTATTCTTTTTGTTATACTTTGGAGCTTTCATCACTAATGCTGTGGCTAGGGGAGAATGATGAGGAGGCATAAACTTTTACAGGACTTTCCTGTAGAGTTTCTTTCAGTTCTCCGAAGTCATTCTTAAGGAGTTATTTGGCATGATGCTGAGACCTAACTAGACTCTACTTCTTCTGTATTTAACCCTTGTTCCTTAATTCTTACTGACTTTTCTCTAGATGGACGGCATGGAAGATGATGCGGATGATCGTATGTCTTACCTTACTGCAATGGGTGCTGACTATTTGAGTTGCGACAGTCGGCTGATCAGTGACCTAGAGGATACAGATGGAGAAGGAGGTGCATACACCGACAATGAACTTGATGAGCCCTTGGACGAACCAAGGATTTCATCTGTTAGCCGGTCCTCTGAACCTGTGCATCATGAGGAGGTGAGACTGCATTTTCAACAAGACTGTACTTTGGACTTTCTGAAAGCCCTGTATGTATGGCATAAAAATGAGAGTTTTTTAAACTGCAGCTTCTTCTTACCTCTGGTAGTGTTTTAGAGCTACATTGTGTTAGAGCAAAAATAATAATAGCTCTGCTTTTCTGCCGAACTCTATAGGTTTCCTGATGATGTCTCATCACCTTGAACTTTGCAATTATATTTGCAGTGATTGTGATCAGGTTGCTGACAGTCATGTGACTCCTGGTTACTGTTCCCAAAATAGTAAACTTGAAAGAGGGGAAAAAATTATTGAATTACTGGATACTGCAGTGATTTTTATCTCTTATTTTCTTTCATAGGGTTTAAAAAAATTTAGTCCAGAACCAAGGGCTCAGTTGAGAAAAGCTGGTAGCAGGGAGATCCTTAGAGATCCGAGTCCACCTCCAGCATTCAAGCCTGAACCACCTAAGGTAAACTTGTAGACACAAATCTGAATACAAAATTCCTCTTTCTGGAGAACTGTCCAGGGCAGCACATTCAGAAGAGCAATAGGAATGATCACAGACTAGGAACACTGTAAGTATGGAGAGAAGGAATGACTGAAGGTGTTGCAGGATCAAGCAGAGAGAAGACTTGAAGGATAACAGTTCTCTTCAAATATGTGTGATCTCTATATGGAATAAGAAAGTAAACTCCTTTTTGTGTCTCCTAACAAACTGAAAGGCACTTTTTTAGCTCAGCAGGAACAAATGTAGGCTAATCATAAGGAGAAGCAAATCTGGTGGCCATTATTTTGAAGCACAAAACTAGAGTCTACCACCTCTGATGTCAGTCTCCATCAGTAGAAATTGATGTTAACTGTTTATTCAAACCTTGCTCAGGAATGGTGCAGGGGAAAAAAAATTATAACGTCTGGACACCAAATCCTATTTTGGCAATTCCCGATTTCCCTTGACCCCAAAGTCCTTTCTTTATGAGGACGGGTGCCCTCACATACTGCATGTGTTCAAAATATATTCAAGTATGCCTTGACAATGGAGATTGGGCAGAGTAGGACATGTGTAAGGAAAAAAAGATGGAGTAGAAAGCAGACTTGGGTCCTGTGCACTTCTAAACTCCTGGTAGTGATATTCTACATTAGGTAGTACTGACAAATTATTTGGAAGGTCAGTTTTCTCTGTACTGTCCCCTAATACACATTATAGTTCTGGTAATCCTTAACAAAAGGGACAAACGAGTCTGAATGTGCTAGTCTTCTGTAGGTTGATGTGTAGTGTATAAGCATATGGACAAAATGTTCCAGCAGTTCAAATATCTTTCAAGTGTTACTCTGGATGAAGATTGACACTGGTAAATACGTAGGCAAAATGATTAATTTCAGATTAAAGGCTTCATTTGAAATGAAAATTACGAAGTTGCTGGTGTAAGCTTTGTGTGTTTTATACTTGCAGGGAAAGATACAAAACAAAGAAGATCTGTATGACTTCCCTAAGAACTATGACTCCAAATCAAGTAACATTGCTGTCAGCAGTGAGGCTTCAACTGCAGCAGCTAAAGCACCACCACCACCTGTTTCTGTGAAACCTGCCTTTGGGCGTCCCATCCTGAGAAACCCTCAGCCAGCAGTCCCACCTGCAGAGGAGGAGGAGGAGGCAAAATTGGAAGAGGAAGGAAGTGAACAAGAAAATACTCCAAAATCTGTATTGAGGAAAGTAAAAATATTTGAGGAGATGGATCATAAGGCGAGGATGCAAAGAATGCAAGAGCTACAAGAGGCCCAGAATGCCAGGGTATGAAGACATGCATTCTCCCTCTGCTGTGCTTTCCGGCTTATAGAACAGCCTGCATCCTGAAAATGAAAATCATGCCCTTGCAATCGTGTTGCTTCTGGAGGGAGAAGTTTGGAAACCACACATACAGACATAACGTTGTGTGGATTTGCATGTAAAAGGAGGATGTATTTTAGGGCTTCCTATGTAACTATAGAAAGCTGGCTTCTGATAATCCTGTTGCTTTTGGCAATCCATTATTTTCACATGCATTCTGAATTACTGCTCTAGCAAAAGATTATGTAATTGTAAGCATATGAATAAGATAAATTAACAATTTGTGCTTTAATTGTTTTAGATGTAGCTATGACCTGCTAGATCTACAGTCTAGGATCCCTAATGGATAGACTTAAAAAGAACAGTTATTTTCTCCTACTTTCTTTTAAAGCTTGAAATTGCCCAGAAGCACCCGGATATTTATGCTGTCCCTGTCAAAACACAGAAGTCAGAACAGAGCTGGCCCCAGCCTACGAGGTGAGGTGTATCCAGTTTAATGCATTCTGTCTTGAGTGTTTACTTCACTAGCAGGAGGAGAACTGATCTTGCCAGTTTTTATTCATATGAATAATCCTGCCTTGCAATATCACTTTGTTGTTGTCCCTGAAATATTACTGCAAATGTGGGGCAAAATATCAGT
Source organism: Cariama cristata (assembly GCF_000690535.1). Lineage (NCBI taxonomy): Eukaryota > Metazoa > Chordata > Aves > Cariamiformes > Cariamidae > Cariama > Cariama cristata. The sequence goes on along the minus strand of NW_009599089.1, from coordinate 21,127 downwards.
GAACTCTTCTTGTTTTTCAGGGTATTTTTTTTTTTCAGTTGATTCATAGTATTTGAGTTACCTACGAAGAAACACTATATTCTTTTGCTGAAATATTTGCAGAACCAGTTTTTTGCCCCAATCAGTATTACTCAGAAGCTTTTCCGTATTTGTGTCCTCTGATGTCCATTCTTCCTGTGCTAGATACTTGATGACTGTTAGTCTATCCTAACAAATAATTGGTGCTTTGATTACTTAATAACACTTTATTACTTAAATGCTTATTTAGTAACAAATGTATTGTGTGGGTAGGGAAACAGAAGATGAAACTTGCTTGAGGTCACCCATCAAGTCTTATGAAAGTAGTAGTCTTTCATTAAAATTCAATGAGGTCTGGACTGGTTGACCATTCTGTTATCTTACCCTACCCATTGCATATATCTATGACTTGAGCAGTCACCTGTGCAAGAGCTAACACATTGTATGATGGATTTTGGTTTCTGCTCTGCAGGACTTTAATTTTTTCTTGGCTCTTAGTAATAGCAGTAGAAATAGGACTTTCTTTTCTAGTGAATCAAATCCTTTGATGTCATAGTATATAGCCTAAAATGCAAAAATGGAAAACATGGAGTGATTATTTTCAGGTTTTCTTGGTGGATTCAGAAAAGCATACTTTTTTTATATAGCCTTGGAAGCTTTTTGGAAGTAGTGAAAAGTAATCTTTAACCACATCTGGAAAGTGTTTGCTTACATACAGAAATCAGTGCTGCTGCCTTTTTACAGGAATGTTGATGATTTGCCTAGAGGGAATATTTAAGCCCTGGAACAGTATGGAAGGAGGATAACATCTTGGTTTTGTACAGTGTGGATTACAAATATCATGGCTTTTGAAACTGAGGAAGTGCCCTTCCTTGGCAGATTTTATTTCTATGTATGCACTTAGTATCACATTAAATCAGTAGCACCACAGTGTATCAAAAGCAAGTGTGTGGGTTATTTCTGCCCACTTTGAAGGATAAGACCCCTAGTGACAGCCTTGAGTGAGGAGAGAAGGCTATCAATTTAAGAAATGTCACATAATTCTTCAGACTTGGAGAAAGGAAACTGGGGATGCAAAAGCAGAAGCAGGCATAGAGAGAACCTGGTGCAAAAATAATTGAGGAAAATGTCAGTTGGGGTGGTAGCAATGGCTGAAAACCTCTATGCTCAGTGAATGAAGTGCTGTAGACCTCTTGATGTGTCTATGTATGCAGGGAGGTTTAATAATTTTAAATTTGGCATTCTTCCAGGTAAGCTGAGTAGATCAAATCTGAACATCAGGCTCCAGCTTGGTGGAAATAAGATGCCTCTCCAGATAGGCTTACCGTCGTCATGCGATTGTTTATGGGCTAGCAGGGGTTTCATTTACTCCATATACCTTTCTAGGTTGTACACGTCCATAAAGCCAATACTAAGTATAATTATTTTTCAACTTTTCAGAATGGAAGTGAACATTCTCTCTCTCTCTTTCTTTTTTCTTGCTGTGTTAGCTCCAGACCTCCAGAACCCCAGAAACCTCCTATTAGACCTTACCTGGAGAACTGTGGTGGTTACGGCAGTGATGCAGAGGAGGAGGAGGAGTATCGTCGGCAGTTATCAGACCACTCTAAGAAGGGGTATTATGGACAGCCATCCAGATACAGAGACACAGAATTGTAGGCTTGCTAGTATATGTTTGTATAATGCTCCTTTGAGGTTTCTTCCATCACAGCCAAAGTGGAGCAGTAGTTATTCTTGAAAAGCTGTATTTTTATTGGGGGTGGTGTTAGAGGTTACGCTACTCAACTTAGACATATCTATACGCTGGAACTGGAAGAGTTCATTTTTGGGGATATTTTGTCAGCATCTAAAAAAAGAAATCACTTTGCCTGAATGCTGTTGCCTGTTTTATAAGGACCAAATCCTGGAAGTTTGTGTTAATTCTAGGTATTTTCATACTTTAAGATTAAAAAAAAAAAAACCAAACTTTTTTCCTTTTATTAATGCTGCCTTTTTGGACTGTTCTGCTGTGTTATGAAAGTATGATCCTAGAGGTACACTTCTAATGCAATAGAACTCAATTTCAAAGTGTATTTGAAGAACAGTAAGTGCCTTTAACAAGAAGCATCTTAAACTGTTTGTTTTGACATCTGATACTTGGTGCAAAGCCATAACACACTAAAAGGGGATTGATTGTTATACCTATCTTTTTTTTTCATGAGTTTCATGGTAACAATTTTCCTAGCATGTTATTTTTCTAAGTTCATAGATGGATATGCAATATTTCATAAATACTGACTGTACATAGTAACGGTGCAATTGACTGGGTTGTTGGAAAAGACCAGGATGTGCTTAAACACAGAAAATGATGTAGAAATTCAGTCATATATTAAACTTCACACAGACTGCAAGTAATAAAGGATATATACTAGACAAACCTTGTATATCTTAATTTTCTTTTGAACAGTATTGGTCTGCTAGAGTCTGACTTTCATGAGTATACTTGACAGTAGTACACTGTTCAAGTAACTGGGAAATGTCACTGTTGATGTTGCCTCCCACTGTTCTAAACATCATTTAAAATTTGTTCTGGCTTAAACGAAAGCTGATGCAGAACTATAGACTTTCTGCAAGACACTTAACTTTTAGACTATTAACACAGTTGGCTACCATTTCGCTGTCCTTGTTGGGATCCTGTGGCAATCATGGGGTACATCATGTGCACTGGTGTGGTTCCCCTGCCACAAGGAGCAGCCAGATCCCCAGGAGCATCCTGGCTCAGCTCTCCCTGACCCCCTCCCCCCATGCCCAGAGTACCTCTCCAGGCAGAGCCCTCTGACCTGCCAGGGACACGGCATTGCTGATGCTCTGCCTCAGCCATGGGGGCCTTGTGGAAGGGGACAGGCTTGTGAAGGCCTGGGCAATGTGCGATGCGCTGGGAGCGGCCATCAGGGGAGTGCCACAGGCCTGGGAACGTGTCTCATGGCAGCTGGAAGCAGCCAGGGAAGCCAGGACAGGAGGGCTCTGGAGGTGTCACAGGTCCTCCGGGGTCCCCAGGCACAGAGGGGGCTGGGGTGGTGGGAGTCCCAGATATGGGCAGCTAGGAAAACCTCTGGGAGCCTCTGGGAACCTGTGGGATCAGGAGAAGGAAGTATGGCTCAGGACAGCCATGGGGGGCTGGTGGCAACATGTGGGCACCTGGGTTGGGTGGTGCTGATGGAATGACCCAAGGGACGAAGTGGTGTGGCACAGCCCCTCCAGGGGTCTGTGGACCTAGGTGTGTAGGTGTGGGGGGCAGCCAGCACCCGAGCTGCGCATCACTTGGGAAGCAGAGCCCACCTGAAGGGCTTCTCAGAGGGGTGAGCGGATGGGTCTTAATGTCCGTCTCCCTGTACCATACAGAGCAGCAGCTGTGGGACTTGGGTAGCCCCTCTGAGCCCCCGAGGCCAACCCCTGCAGCGCTGCTGCCAGTGCTGGCTCAGAGTCCTGGCCGGGGGACTTGGGATATCCCTGCTGCTCTCCACGCAAGCCGTCTGCGGGTGCCTGCCACGGGCACTGTGCAGGTGTGTCTGGGCAGCCTCTAGCAGAGCTGTGGGAGAGCTCAGCCCTCTCCTCACTGAGTCTCTGGTGGGAAGAACAGCCCCGGGGGAGTTTTGGGGAGGGCCCTGGCCCTCATGCTGCAGGGGCCTTGGGAAGAGGTGGGGGGCTTTGGAGGAAGGCAGCCTGTGGGCAGGTTGGTGCAACAGGGCCCGGTGGGCAGAGGAGGACGGGGTGGGAGCGGCTGCACTGCCTTGCTGCTTTCCCTCCACAGAGCTACCAACTCCTGGGAAGCCTTCCCAAGGCCTGTCTTCTGGCCAGGGCCTCTGCACTGGCAGCTCCCGCCTGCCTTGGATTGCCTGGCATGGAGACAGTGCACAACAGGCCTCTGCCTTTTTCCTCCCACAGGTTCACCCATTCTGAGGCAGCCCAGGGCACGACCCAGTGGGTCTGCATGCTGCACGGGCAGCTCTCAACAAAATGAGGGTAAGTTCAACGCTGCTTTGCTCTGCAGTGTCCTCTGGGATGCACCCACAGAGCTCCTCTGCGCCAGAGCTGGAGGAAATGGTGCTGGCACAACTGCACCAGGGAGGGGACCGCAGGCTGCCCTGCTCTGGGCATGGCTCTGCCCGACAAGTTTTTGCCAGGAGCATGAATCTTAAGGGGAGGGCGAGCGCTCACAGGCTCCTAGCACCTGACCACAGGGCGGACAGCTTTGTCAGGAAAGATGCCTGAGATCCTCAGGCATCCACCCAGCTGCCCCCTCCCCAGGGCAAAACCCTGGCCCTGCCTTTGCCACTGCCCCGGGGAGGCAGTGCATGGGACCAGCACCCCTTTCCCTGCAGGGTCTGACATGCATCCCAACAGGTGTCCTCAGAAAGGGTCTTCAGGCTTTTCTCCCGTTTCTTTGCCGCGCTTCGTCTTGATCATTTCCAGCAGTCTGGCGCTGGCCCTGGTGTCCCTCCATGGATACGTCAGCACATGCATCTCCACTGTGTGAGTACAGCACGTGGCCAGTGTGGAAACGGAGGGGGGTGCCGGTGGGTCAGGGGGAGGCTGGCAGTGCTCTGGACCAGGAGGGCATGGCTCTTCCTGGCAGCGGGTCAGGTGCTGCCAGGACTGGGGCGGCTGCTTGGAAAGCAATGAGAGCAAAAGTCCCTTGGCAACCCCACTCGGTGCGTGTGTCAGTGGCCGGAACCTCAGTCACCAGGGAAGTAACTTGGGCGCAGCGAAGTGCTCCGAGTCAAGGCCAAGCCTCTGCAGGAGAAGGCTTTGCTGTGGCCAAGACCAGCTTCTGGCTGGGAGAGAGGGGGCGGATCCATGGGGCTGGCAGGAGAGAAGCAGTAAATGCCTGCTGCTCTGCCCAGCACTGTGGAAACACCCCAAAACAAAAGGTGTTTCATCTCAAGTGCAACCAAGTGTGCCGCCTTAGCGAAAGGCAAGGCCAGTGCCCAGCAGAGACTGCCAAAGAGCTGTTTTCCCTTGCTAGGTCTGCTTACTTGCCGGAATCATTTTAACTCCATGTCTGAAGGTGATCTTGGAGCACTTTTTTTTGCAAGTTCTGCTTGTGCTGTTGAAGGGTGCAGATAGAAACCACACTCTTTTTGAAAGGAGCAGTCTGTCAGCTTTCTGTCAGCAGCTGACGTCCAGAATTGGTGCTTCTCAGCTTGCAAGTGAAAATGCCCCTGTACAGGGATCTGCCCCAGTCCCTGTGCACTGGTATCACCAGGACTCCCTGTTTTTCAGGAAGGAGATCACTGAGAAGGGGAGCGGGCTCTTTATCATCCTGTGTCTCATCTTCATAGCCACTCTTGGTGAGTATTCACCTGCTGCTCACAGTAGCACAGACACACAGGGTGCAAGCTGCAGTGTCAGGGAGAGGTGCTGGAACGCTAATGGGGACCTTCCAGCCTCCTGCTTCTGCAGCTCAGGGAGATCCCTACATGCAGATTTCAGCTGTCTCAAGGGCTGCTGCAGATGCACACAGTGTTAGGGAAGCACAGCCAGTAGGACCCTTTCAGACACTGGTGCCTCCTCTTGTGGAGGTTTCCTTTGTGGACCGGCTGTGCAGAAGCTGCCACAGCCCGAGGGAACCACTTGCTTAGCCTGCAAGCCTGCAAGGGGAGGCTGTGTGTACTTCCAGCCTGGCTGGCATGATAGAGGCGTGTGTGTGTGAGACAGGCAGATGGGCAGAGGCAGCGGGAGAGAATGGCCTGTGCAGCCTTGAAGGGGAGGCTGGAGAAGGTCTTTAACGGAAATGAGTGCCAGGTTGCAAGCCCATGCCGGGGACAGGCTCAGCTCCCACTCTGCTGTCCTGTGGCTGCTCCGGTAGCCCCTTGCTTGGAGGTGTGCTGGAGGAAGCAGAGATGGTGACAGCCAGGGCCAGAGCTGGGCATCGCTTGGGAAGCGGAGCCCAGCTGAAGTGAGGCTGCTCGGTGGTGCCGTGCAGGGGTGGGGACGGAGAGGTGGCTCTCTCACAGCCCATGGAGCTAGGTGTTGGTGCTCACCGCAGCAGGGAGCGAACCTCTCAGCAAACCTCTCGCCACCCTGTTGTGGCAGGAGACAACGTGGCTACGGGGATCATTAGAAACACTAGCAAAGTAACTCACTCTTGGTGATGTGAGTTACACCTGGTGCCTACTGCAGGACCTCGCTGCCCATGTGGATGCTGTGGGCCAAGGAGGTGCCGCAGGTCAGTGATTGTTGTTGTGGGACAGAAAAGTCCGGCAGAGGAGCACTGCTGATGGTGGTCAGGTAAATCGCCAAATCCTCTGGCTCCAGGCAGTGACATAAAGAAGCAGCAGCAGCTTCTGCTGTGCCTTCCTTGAGCCACTGGGTCCAGAAAGCCCCGGCAGCTCTGGCACTCAAGCAGAGAGCCTTTCCCTTTCAGGTGCTGCTGGAGCAGGCTGTGGGCGAGCAGATGTCTGTACGGTCACGGCCCTCTCCTGGCCTGCAGCTCATTTGGTGGGGTGGTGGGAGCTGGCCTTGTGCTGTTTGCACTCCTGTGCGTAGTGCCCCAGCCTGGTGCCTTTCCCCCTCTCCCTGCCTTTTGCTAAAGCTGGAGGTGAAGGGAAGCACTCGCAAAGCAGGGAAAGAAAAGGGGTCCAGAGCAACTGTGTCTGCCAAGCCTGGAGGCTTCGGGAGGGGCTGAGCAGCTCTCTGACAAGATCCGCTTTCCTGGCATCTGCAGGAACTCCTTTGCTCTGCTGGAGGAACAAAACCAGGAGGTGCAACAGCTGAGGAAGGAGTTGGTGTGCATGGCTGCAGAGATGAGCCATGTGAAGAAGGTGATCCTGTGCTTCGGGAAAGAGGGCTGGGATGAGCAGGGCCCCACACAGGGTGCTTTCCTGGGGCTGCTGGTGGAGTTTTCTTGCTCAGTCCACCCACCCATCCCTTACCGGGGGTTGCTGGTTGAGCTTCTCTGCTATAAAGCCCCTTCCTCTGGCCAAGTTTTACTGAGCCATGTCTGGCAGTGGAGGGCTGCCGAAATCCTTCTCCTGGTGCACCAGGGCCTCTGGTGGTTCTGGCCTGGCCCCAGAGAGCGGTGAGACACAAGTGCCCTCCCAGGGGCATCTGGCCCTGGCAGGGCTGAGCATGCCTCCAGGCTGAGATGCACAGCATGGAGGTGGACACGAGGCTGTGGGGCCCAGACCCATGGCCACACTATGGCCGTGGAGACGAACGCTCTTGCTGAGCCCTCGCACTTCTCATCAGAAGGCTTTGAGCCTGGCAGCTGCTGGGACAAGACTTGTCTTGCGCTTTCTGGCACGAGCTCCTTCCTTTGCTCTCTGCCAGGACTCTGTGGTGACACTGAACGGCCTGCTGATGTGCTCGTCTACTGTGTTCATTTCCATCTTTCGCAGGAACTTCAGGACACAAGAATGGCAATGCCTGCGATACCTTTGGAAGAGAACGTCCAGATGTCTGCCTGGGCTCTGAAAAGCGCAGGTATGGATGTGGGCAGGCAGATCTCGTTGTGCTGGGCTCCCGCTTCGCACTCGCTAAAGTAGGCTGCGCTGCAGCCTCTGCTCTCGAGGCAGGGGCAGATGAGATGAAATCACAGGGCCCAAGGGCGCCTGTGGTATAGCAGCTCCCTTAGGCTCACGCCAGTCCTGCCCTCAGGCACCTCACAGGTGCTCCTGGCACTCCCCTGCCGGCATTTCTGTGCTCTGCCTCTCCGCTGACCTTTCCTGGGGACTGAAAAGCAAGTGGTCGGGTTGTCATTTGCTCTCCATGAAGCAGGGGCTCAGCTTGGGGCCCCTGCCCTTCCCATGGGGGGTTTGCAGTCTCCCAGTGCCTGCAGACCTTCTCTTTGCGCGGCTGTGAAAGATGCTGTCACTGGGCATGGGGATCCCCTCCATCCTTGCCTGCGCCACCGCTTGAGGGCACGGGGCTTGGCATGGGACTGCAGGCAGCCTTAGAAATACCCTACAGCCACCGGGCCTCTGAGCCTGGGGCTTCTGACAGTCAGCTGCTCTCTTCTCCCTTCAGAGGTCACGATCGACCTGCAGAGATCTCCCAGGAGCTATGCATGGCCCTGCAGCATGTTCCAGTTCCTTTGTGATCTGAACCCTCTGGATCCTTTTGTGCAGGTATGGTAACAGAAGTCATCAGTGCTGGTTTTGTTCCCCCTGGTACGGTTGAGGTCAAGCCCTGGGGTGTGTCCCCTCAGGCCAGTGGTATTGCTGAAGCCCATGGCACTGGTCAGGTGCCAGACACCTGAGGTCTCACATGGAGCTTGGCTTGCTAGAAACCATCAGCTTCCCCTGGGAGCTGAGGTGAGCTGAGCTGAGCTGCTGCATCCTGCCCAGCATCCCTGGTCTCCACTGGGTGAAGGAGTTTCTCTGATCTGGGTGATCTGGATGAGGGGACCAAACGCACCCTCAGTAAGTCTGCAGACGACATGAAATTGGGCGGGAGTGTTGATCTGCAACAAAACTGGTGAAGGGTCTGGAGAACAAGTCTTATGAGGAGCAGCTGAGACAACTGGGGTTGTTTAGCTTGGAGAAGAGGAGGCTGAAGGGACACCTTATTGCTCTCTGCAACTACCTGAAAGGAGGTGGTAGCAAGGTGGGTGCTCGTCTCTTCTCCCAAGTAACAAGTGGTAGGACAGGAGGACATGGCCTCAAGTTGTGCCAGCAGACATTTAGATTGGATATTAGGAAAAATTTCTTCACAAAAAGGGTTGTCAAGCACTGGAACAGGCTGGCCACGGAGGCAGTTGAGTCACCATCCCTGGAGGCATTTAAAAGGCCGTGTAGATGTGGTGCTTAGGGACACGGTTTAGTGGTGGACTTGGCAGTGTTAGGTTTACGGTTGGAATCGATGATCTTAAGGGTCTTTTCCAACCCAAACGATTCTATGATTCTGTCATTCTGCTTAGCGACCCCAGTTGCCTCCCTCAGCTCTGATCGTCCTTTTTTAGATGGGGCGAGGTGCGGCTAGGGGGAGATGCAGAGCTGCTGGGCAGAGAGAGAGCTTTCTTCATAGGCCTGACTCAGGTGTGGGGTATCATTTCATGATGGCTATTTTGCTCTCATGGGGAATTTGGTGAGTCCTCTTTCCCCAGCCAGGAAGACATCTGGGCACTTCTGTCCATTTCCCAACACACCACTCAGTTCAAGCACAAAGACAGCCTGGAGGTATGGTGCCACCAGTGCTTCTGGCTGCACTGGTAGCAGTGCAGGTCATGTCACAGCCTCACCAACCATTGCTGTTGCCCTCTGCTTTCAGTTGGACATTTGCCCAGGATACTGCTGGCCTTTCCAAGCATCTCGGAACCAAGTGGTCATTAGGTTGCCCACACAAGTCCAACCAACCGCAATCACTGTGCAGAACCCCTTGAAGAAGTCCTCTGCGCTCAGGGACATCAGCAGCGCCCTGTGAGATTTCATCGTCTCTGTAAGTCTCTGCCAGGCACTCGGGGCTGGGAGCTGGTGCTGGGGAAAAGCTGTAAGGGGGACTTGCTAGTCTCTGGGCATCTGCTGAGATTCATGCACTGCTGTGCCCTGAGGGGACATTTACGGTTGGACTTGATGATCTTTGAGGTCTCTTCCAACCATAATGATTTTATGATTCTATGATTTATGGGCACATGCAAGGTGGTGTCATCCCATCTTAAGACTTGCTCAGTGCATTTTAGCCCAACAGCTCAGCTCCACCGCATCCTGCACCACATTTCAGGGAGGGGGGGGGTTGCAGACATGGATCCGGCATGCGTGTTTTCTCATGGCTGAGTCGAGGGTGACCTGCTCCCCTGTGCTTTATCTCCAAAGGAGTGGATCAGGAAGAAGAGGACCTGGTGCTTGGGATGTTCAGCTACGACACAGCAAAAGAACCGACCCAGACCTTCCCTCTGCAGGTACGGGAAGTGTGTGTGGGCAAGAAGCCAGGGAAGAAGCGTAGGTTTGCCAGCAAGTCAGTGGCAGAAGGAGTGTGGACGGTCCGTCCCGGGGCAGGGGCCCAACCTTGGCCGAGAGGGATGTGGCAGGGTGTGGAGGGCTGAGCAGCACCCAGCACTCCCCGGCCACTCTGCCAGCACAGAGGCCTCAGTGAAGGGAACGGGTGGTGGGACAGGGACCGAGCCCCAGCAGGGCAGGCGGTGGCAGGGAGGACACCCAGCACCTCGCCCCAGCAGCAGGAGTTTCCCCAGGCTCCATTTCCCATAGGACCCAGCAAGCCTCAGGTGTCCACAGCGACCCAGCCTGCTCTCTGAGGCCAGGCGTTTGCTCTGCAGAGGCACTGGGCTCCTGGGTGGGAGAAGGGAAGCTGTCTCCTCAGCCAGGGTGGGAGCTGCGCCTCCTGGAGCGAGGGCGAGGCTGGCAGGGGAAGATGTGCAGGGCCTCCTGATGCTCCTTACGCTCCAGGAGTGACCTGTCTTTTTGCCATGTTTTCTTTGCAGAATGAGCTTCGCAGAGCCTTTCAGTTTATCAAACTTGTCATACAGAGGAACTGGGGAAACTCAGGCTACACCTGCATTTATCGAGTGCAGGTTCACAGGAAGATAACGGGAATGAATGCCATCAACAAGGCACGAGGAGACCTTCTACAGTAAGAATAACGAAAAAATGAAAAAAAACCCCGAGCAGAGGAGCAGAGGAATGTGGCTGTTAGTCTGGAACAGAGCAATGTCGCTTCACAGGCCCTCTCAAAGGCCCCATGGGGTCTAGACATAGCGAGGAACCTGGGCGGACCTGAGAGGTGTGTGGAGACCTGGGTGGGAGGGCAGTGTCCAACTGCCGCCTGCGAGGAATTCCTTGACCAACCAGGGAGAAACTCCTCTGATTGGTTGATCCTCCCATTCCTTCCTGCCTCCCCCAGGTACACTGGTGCCTGGTGTTAAATCAGCCAGTGAGGGGTGAGGAGAGGCTTGCCTCTTACTCCAGGTTAGGTCAGGGTTATCATGGCTGGGAGAAATCCCTCTATGTTACGGACAGACACCATTCTCGCTCTGACAGCACAAGAGAATGCTTTGTTTTCATCCAGGTTGTTCACGAAGAGGTTGAACAATATTGATCTCAGTATTAAGCCTTGGGATAAACCATTATTAACTGTCCTCCACCTGCACTTTTGATTACATTGATTACAATTTTCAGGGCACTGTTGTTCAGCCATTTTTCAGTAAACTTTTCTGTCCACTTTTACTGCTTGTCTATATGTTTTGGGAGACAGTGTCAAAAGCCTTACTACAGTTGAGGTAAACAATATCCACTCTTCACTCAGACACAAAGCAAGTCACCTCATTGCAGAAGGCTATCACGTTAGTTAAGCATGATTAGCCCCTTCATAAGTCATAGTGACTACTCCACCTTCTTGTTGTTCAAGTTTTTAGAAATGGTTTCAAGGTTTAGTTTCTCCATTACTTTCTCAGTGACTGAGGTAAGGCTGAGCAGTCTGTAGTTCCCCAGACCTTTCTTCTTGTCTTTTTGATGATAGGAGTGACATCTGCATTCTTTCAGTCTTCGGGAACCTATCCCAGTCGCCATGACCATTCAAAGATAATTGAGAGTGGCCTTGCAATGACATCACCCAGGTCCCTCAGCACTTGTCCCTACAGACTTGTTGTATGCCCAGTTTGTTTAAGTGCTGTCTAACCTGGACCTTATGCACTGAGGGTAAGCCTTCCTTGGTCCAAACTCCGCAGGGTCTCAGGGACCTGGGATTCCTGAAAGCTGGTCTTGCCACTAAACACTGATGAAGACAGGCACTGAGTACCCTGGCCTTTTCCTTGTCATTTGTCACCAGGTCCCATGCACCATTCAGCAGCAGGCCCATGTTTTCCCTAGGGTTACGTTTGCTACTCATGTACTTTTAGAAACCTTTCCTGCTGCTCTTCGCATTTCTTGCCAGATTGAACTGAAGTCTTAACCTATACATTGTTTCTCTTGTCGGTAAGCAGGACAGACAGGAAAACGAGCAGGACTCACGAGTCCAGCGCGAGTGTGGATTGGGCAAAATAAGGCTCCTCCCAATGTAATCTACTTGAAGCAGCAACTGGATCCCACCCAGTGAAAGCAGACTGTCTCCCCATCCAAACCTACTCCAGTGTCTGAGGAAAAGTCCACCTTCCAGTGGGTCTACGTTCACCAAAGCCACTATTGTCTCATTCCCACCCATCTCTTTACAATATCGTACATGAAAAGGCTATCAACAAAGGGGTTATTCGACTAGCTGCCAGCAACAGGACATGCAGCTGAAGGAGATCCTGTATGAAGGAGGTGATATTGTCCTGGAAGGTTAGTCTATGCACCTGCTGGCAGCGATCTTGAAAGTGAATTCTTCTGACTTTAAGCAGTGAGAGCTCCTTGTGAACCTGCAGGAGCCTGCTTCGGTGACTGAGTTTGCGCTAGCTGGGACTGCTGGCTAAATCCACAGTGAAGTGAAGTGCTGTGATTCAGACAGAAAAATTTGTCATTTTTCTTTTGTCTCCTGTTCTGACCCTCCTCTACCTCTGATTTCTGGCAAACCCATGGGAAACTCACTTAATGCTCTTCCCCAGCAGTCTCCTTAGAGAGGCACAATGAGATTTAGGGCTGAAAAGAAGGCACAGAAGAGCTGCATTCTGTTAACAGACTAATACAAGTTTTCTTGTTATGTAGCCCAGAATCTGCCTGCTCTGGTAGGGTCGACAGAACCTGGATTTCTATAGCTGTTGGGAGGCCCAGTCACAGATAAGCACTACTGGGAACACCTCAACTCTCTGGATTTTGTTGACAACCCAGCTCTTCTAGATCTATCCTTGGCTGCTGTTCAGGAGGACTGAAGTTTAACTGGTTGTAAAGTTCGCCAAGTGAAAGCAGACACATAGTCTTTGGTGACCAAAAGGCATCACTTTGTCTAGGAGCTTGAGGACACAGATCCACTTCTCTGTGCACCCAGTCCCTGTTGTTCCGGCTGTCACAGGCTGTACAATGCCATGTTCAGAAACCTCTCCTTTCATGTCCCACTCCCTGACCTGAGTCTACCAGGCCTCAGAGAGGACAGGGATTGAGCACCTTACTGTACCACCCAACCCTGCTGTGGGATGTGGCAACAAGACTCAGTGGCAAGTGGCAACACAGAAGTTGGTGGGCTAGGTGAGGATGAGGGAATTCAGGCACTCTGTGCTCAGTTGTTCCTCCTCCTCCTCTTCATCCCTAGCCATCTCTTTTCCATGGCTCACCACCTGCAGCTTGCCCCAGACATTGCTGAGGTGGAAGGCTGTGTCATGTCTGCAGAGAGGAATGACCAAAGCTGACTTTGAGCCTCCTCAGAGGCATCCCAGCAAACCCTGCCCAGCACAGCCATTTGACTGGGGCAGAGACTGAGGAATGGGGGCCTATAGTTTCCAGTGGCACAAACCAGCCACAAGCACTACCTCGGGTACATGCTGACTGGTACTATCCTGGTTGCTCACCATTAACATAAGTCTGTTTCTGCTCTCTGTGGGGAGCACGGGGAGCCAATTGGACTGCCGGTCACTAAAATGCTCCCTGTGCATTGCTGGTCTTTGCCCCATATGCCCAGCACCCTTTTCTGCAGTGTATATGTTTGAAGAACCTAATTAGAGCTGAGGAGTCTGTCCTTTAATTTCTGGCCAGTGGCTAATTTTATTTAAATGCTTTCTGAGAAAAGAGGGGAGAAGAATTAGTGAAGGAGGATATGATGCATTCATTGTGTTGACCCTTGCTCAGTCCATGGGAACAGCTTCACCCTGCATCAGGGCCTGGGCTCTGCTGCGGCTTCTTGGTCAGGGATCTTCTTGCATTTATTGAGGCTTTTTTGAGCCCTTGATGGGAGGAAGTTGTCTGTGTGTGAATGCTGTGGAAATGCCTTCTGGTCTCAGACAGGCTGAGTGGTAACAGCTCCAAATAGCAGAGGTACAGTTTTCTTTTGGTCTGAGCTTGGTGGACCTCCTCTGCTCTCAAACACTTCTGTCCTGAGCTTGCAGAAAGACAAAGCTGCTGCTGGTCCCACACTGGAGAAAGTGCCTTGCTCTTCCTCTCCAGAGTTACCTGAAGCTGAGATGATCTCCTACTAGCACAAGCTGTCCTGCCCTGAGCTCACAGGGAGATGTGAAGTCTGCTGGATCTGCCTGAGGTCAGTGTGTCTTGTCCTGGGCTTGCACAAGGATGTAAGGAAAAATGTAGGAAGTCTTCCTCGAGTGTCCTGCCTTGGGCCTGCAGGGAGGTGGTTAGCCTGGGGCTTCACCTTGTCCTGGAGCAACTTGCCCCTTGCACACAGAAGGCTGTTGTGGCCCCAAATACTGATTGCCCATATTACCTTCATAGGCAGAGAAGACTTATAGAGGGGTTAGGATAATTGGGGGAGGAATGTGCAGGATTTGTCGGGAAACACCCATAGCTATCCACACTTAGCCCCATGCATAGCCCTGAATGTCTGGCTGCAGGCCACAAGTCCCTAAACAACCAGGGAAGGTGGACTGGTGGGCAAGAAGTCCCAAGGGCCCCATGGTGCCCTGCTGTGAGGCACTGGGGTTGGGGCTGCCCCAGGGTCCAAGGACAAAAACTCCTGCACACTGAAGATGGTGGTGCTCAGTCATGTGGCGATCTTATGGTGCAGGGGTGAGAAGCTGGTTGTGAACATCTGGAGGAGGAACCAGGAGGGGTGAAGTCTCCTGCAGGGAGTCTAGCAGGGCAACTGATGAGGGTGGTGGCAAGCACAAGCCTTCCTGAACCACCTGGAGCAGGAAGCAGTCCACATCCTGGAGTGTGGATCTCCTTGGAAGAGTGACCTCCCTGATAAGTGCTGAAAGGCAGGGCAAGGCCTCGAGATGCCTGAAGTGGAGAGGTCAGGGCTGACATCTTGGCACTGCTACTGGCGAGGCCATGCAGGGGTTGTGCTGCATGAGGCAGGTGTTCTGCCCTGAGGCAGAAGTGACTGGGGAGGTGATAGAGGCCACCCAAGCTGTACTGCCCAGAATTTCTTCTGGAGTTCATGATCCTGCAGGGAGTGAGAAAGGGAAGTAGCAGGTACCCAACACCCTCTACCTCTCTGCATATGCCCTACATCCCCCTGCAGTCATGGTGACTCTCCATTACACTCGATCCCATGCATCAGGGACTGTCCTGTGCTGGGAGCACAAACTAGGAGGTGGTGTTCCAAGAGTGGTGTCACCAGTGCCAAATCACAGGGCAGGATCCCTTCCCTGGGTTTCTGGCTGTACCCTTGCTCATGCAGTCCACTGTGTAGGGACCTTCTTTGCTGCCTCGTGACCATGTTGTCTACAGGACCCAGGATGTTTTCTCCAGAGCTCCTCCCAGCTGGTCAGCCCCAGCCTGTCCTACTGCACAGCTTTCTGTGTCCCAGGGGCAAGACTTCTGTCAAATCAATGCCCTGAGGTTCCTGTCAGCCCATTTCTCCAGCCAGCTCAGGGAAGTAAACACGGCCCCACACTGTATTCACCTCTGTTTAAGCAGAAAAGGTGTAGTGGCACACTGCCTGCAAAGGGAAGGACATTAAAGACTATTTGTTCTTGTACTAATCCCCAAGGGATGCCACTACTTTCTCTCTGCCAGAGGGACTTTGCAGCACTCTATATAGCTCTCTGAGCTGACCTGAACCCCAGAATTTTGCACTCACCTTCTCACCTTCTTATCCCACCTGTGGAAGGATGCAAAGGCACTGTGAAGGAGCACTGTCCTGCAAAACGTAACCCATATAGTTTGTTTGTTATTAGGTCAATACTGACAAATGAGGATTTCCTTGTTGGATAACATAAAGAATGACTACAGCATTATACAGGATCTGCTGTCTTTCTCCTCATGTGGAGTAGGAGTGGGGCAGCTTCCTCAGGGATAGAGATCCAGGAGCCATGGGTGGCCACAGCACAGGCCAAGCAATTCCCACAGCAAAAGGCACAACTCCACAGCACCAGAAGCACTAAAAACAAGCTGCCTGATGCAGCTGGAGAGCCCTTGCTGTGAAAGGCCAATGGAGGAGTATCCCTGGAGATCTCCCCTCCTTCACCCAGGTTCTCAATAACAAACAGTTCTCTGGGCAGCATCAATGGCTCCACAAGACTGCTCTCAGCTCATAGGAACTGTGCCAGACACTCTCCAGATTACTTTCCACAGGCTAGCTGCAAGTAAAATGACAAGAAACGCCACAAAGATGAGAGAGATCACCTGCATGGGAATGGCATGAATACTTCAACAAGGTCCTTTGTTCCTGCACCTCTTGCATCTCAAGGCAAGACTTCACTAACAAAAGAAGAGGAACCATCACACTGCCCCTTTCATCTTCTCTCACCTTTTTGTGCCCATTGATACTAGCAGGCAATCTCCTGCTACCTCATGATAGAAAGAAAACTCTCCTCCTTCCCCTTCCTCACCACCATTCCCATGATGATTGTGCCAAGGGAAGAAGGATACTGGAAAGAGCCAGGGCCAGTTTTCAAAACTGCATCCCTTCTCACAGCTGATAGATCTGCACACATCCTGCAAGGCATCAGACAGGACGGTCTGACCCTCCCTGCTCAGCCCTACAACTGCTGGAGGCAGCAGCAGGACCCCTTGCTCCAACCCTGCCCTTCTCCACCACAGCTGCCTCACGGCACCATTCTGCCTTTGATTCTGGCAGATCAAGGTCAACAAGAACAGCCCGAAGCTTCTTGCCCACCTGGTCAAGACCTCCCTGGCCATGTCAGGTGCTGAGGGCCAGCTATAGAAGGGCTTGGGGCCTTGGAGCAGATGGGGAGAGGGAGACATGAGTCCCTCAAGGGGAGCTCACCTCCCTGTCTCCTGAACATGGGCCCTGTAAAATGCCGGTGAGGCTGCAGCTGATTCCCTTTTGTCTCCCAGCTGTTTCTGCTGAGCAGCCTGTCTCTGCGCTGGCCTCTTCTTATTCTTCCAGCCCAGGCCTCCACATCCAGGAGCAGACTACCCAACTCACCTGCGTCGGACCTTTTTCCTCAGGAGACACTGACCTATGTTGGTCACCCTTGTGATGCCAGAGAAGGAAGAAATCCAACTCTGGCCTTTGAATGCATGCTACCAACCCCTGCCTGTCCTGACCTGCCAAAATGGTCTGAGCTGGCTCCTGCTGCTTGTCTCTGTCATTGCAAAACTACAAATGTGTCATATATTTGCCCATTTACTTATGTATTTGCTTCATATTTAATGTTCATTTTCAGGATTATATTTATATGCATTTGATTTTTCCCATTTTTATTTTATATACTCGAGTATTTTTTATGACCTTTGTCATGGTATGCTCCAAGGCTACCTTTACACTGTTTAGATTTCATAAAAACCACTATTGCCATGCAAACCTACCTTTGAAGATGTCTAGCTTTTTGAGATAAACAGAAGGGTTTGAAAAGCATTTTTAGCTTGGCCACCTGTGGCTTTTCTCCTTATAAAATGAATGTGAGAGATCCTCCATTTTAAGAAGGCAGCTGCCACTCAGAATAGTTTGGTAATTCTTTAGCAATTCACTTACTGAAAAATGAATGCAATGTGTATTCAAGAGTTTAAGGTCTGAGCACTCTTTCAGAGTAAATGCCCATTCAATATGATAAACCATATGATATTTCCAGCAAAGCATCCAAAGAACCTGTCTATGCCCAGTGGTTTTGACAATTCATGTTACCAGATGTAAGAGCCTTGCTGAGGGCAAACAAACAGGTCCAGTGTGTACTGATCTCCAAGTTGTCAGTACAAGAAAGTAAATATACTCCCAGATAATTTAGTTCCCTATAAAAAGGACTGCAGGTCCTGCTCCTTTTTAAGCAGAAAAAAAAGGTCCTGACCGTGTTTTTACAATTAAGGTAACAAACCTTTAGTGACATAAATAGAAATAGTAATTTTTTTTACTTCCATGCTTCTAAAAAAATAGATTATGATAATATCCCTTTGCTGCTACTTCATTAAGGACTGTTCTGTTAAACTTCTTTTCTGGTAAACTGAATTTGTGGCACTTAGAGTTTTTTTAATTATGATTAATATCTTTATTTGTAAAATTGTACTTCTTGAAACAATACTTCGCCAAAGCAAGCATGTACTCCACAAATGGTTTCAGTGAATTAATCAGCATAAGATAAAACAGTTATTTGGATTTGGATAGGTCAACAGGACACCAAGAACAGTTAATTAACAGATTAAAGAACAGTTAATTCAGCTCATATACTACCATTTCATCCACAATTGCTATTACAGTCTGCATTAAGAAGTTAAGATCTAACTTAGCCATGTGAGCTACCCATCTCCTGGCCAGCCACATGGTCTTAGGATAAGAGCAAAGAATCCAGTCTTGTCTGTATTTGAAGTTTTTGCTTAAAAAAAGTAGTTACAAAGAAAGAATTTAGATGGATAAGGGAGAGGACTGGCAAGTTATAGCTGTGCTGGAAAGCATGATGGAGAAAAACTATTTTCTTTTAACATGGGCAGTGTCCTGCTAGCTGGGGAGAAAGCTAATTTGTGCAGTTACAAGCTGAACATATTTGGATTCCTTTGTGGCATGTTGACTTGTTAAAATCAGTGTGTTTTGAGTGAATTAAAGGAGAAAAGAAACTGGTAGCTAGAGTAGATGAAATGTTGAGAGGAACTGGTTATTTTGATTTGAGAAAGCTTGTATAAAGTTACATGAAGTGATTTAAAATGGGGTAGTTATCAGAGGGCAAAAGCACTCTGTTTCGCAGGAATGTTCCCTCACACTGCTCCATTTGCCAGCATATGTGTAGGCTGAACTTAGACTTACTACTTGCCTTGGCGCTTGAGATAGTAGAACCCATGTCACGAGGGATAGTGAATATTAATTTCATTCCTCTATTGTATTATAAAATAAACCAAAAAACTTCCATTAGGGAAGCAATTTGTGGCATTTTAAAGATGTTAGAAAGACATAAACTTGTGCCTATGTTTAGCTCTAGTCTTACAGTCCTGTAATGAATACATATATAGCTAGATGACGTTTTCAAGGCAGAACTTTCTCGCATGGAATCGAAGATCAGATAATCTTTCTAGAATATGATCCCTTAGGTCTACTTGGAAATACAGCTGTGCTTTGTAAATTTATTTCCTCTTTCCTTTCTTGGTTAGAGAGGTCTGTGCTTCAACCACAGGCAGAGAAATGAGCAGCAATCTATGCTGCAGCTTTGTATCACTCAGTTACCTCTCCCAGTCATTACTTTTACTGAACTGTTTGTTTTTGAATTAAGCAATAAAGATAAATCATTAGGGGAGACTGTGTCCTGAATCATGCAATGTTACTACCATACTTGGCTCAGTGCAATAATCAAGAAACTGGGGAACAACAATTTGTTCTTATTGAAAACAAAAACAAAAACAAAAAACAACCCAAATAAAAACAAACAATAAACCCCCCCAAAACCTGATGGACTAAGTCTAGTGTAATTGTTCTGGGAGGAAGAGTGGACAACTGATCTGTTATCACAGACAAGAGAATAAAACACCTGGACCAGCTCTATCTTTGTAAGAAACCCGGAAGAGACCATCTTCTATTTTTCCCCTCTGTAATGCTTGTGACACCCAGGACAGCATCTCCAGCTCTTCACTGAGAAGGAAACACATAAAAAACTATTTTGCAAGAGGAAAGAAAGAACTTGTGTGTCTAAGAGATACAATGAATGTGAAGAAGTTTACCTGTTTAAATCAGTAGAAGGATTAAGCTCATATAATGATTTCGGTTTGGGGAAAAAAAATTGTGGATAATTTATGGAAATAGCTGTAGCAGTATTTAATAATTTTCTTGAACTAAATAAATTTTTTATTGATTTAATGATGATTGTAATATGTTATATGTTTACCTTCTACAGCTGTATTTTTGCAAAAGTGATACACTTCCATGGCCATTCTGTATTTAACACAATAATGCACTTCAGGCCCATTTTTCCAAAGCAATAAACATTCCCACAAAGTGAAAAGATTTGGTCCCATGTTATGCATTTTATATCCTGCTCTGATTGTTCTTATTCTTTTTATTTAATGCTGTCATAGGTGATAGGGGATTCATTTTTCCCTCACACTGGCAGTACATCCAATCCAAGGTTGCTTACGCAACATCAGGGCACCCCGAGGAGTTTGCTCATGTGAATAGTTGTGCTTAGCTTAATTTACAACTTTTTAAAGCCTCCCAAATACCTATGTGCTGAACACGAAGGAAACCCTAAAATAATATCATAAATCTCCTCAAAGTGACTACCAGACTGAGAATTAAGGCAACTACATAGCAATGGGTGCAACAACACAACAAAAATACAGAGCCACATCTCAGACTAAAAAAACAGTTTGTCTGACCTCCTCATCAGGACATAATCACCTGCAGAGAATTGCCTTTGCAATAAAATATGTTTGCACAGGAGGTGGGGGAGACAGCAAAATTATAGTTTAAGACTAGCTTTTATCAAAATAAAATTAAAGACAGGACCCAAATTTCCCAAGGTACTGTGATAGTCCTACCTTCTTCTATTATAAGGCTAGGGAAAGCAAATAACTGAATTGTAGAGTATTTTTTGTCTTCTCTATTCATTCTCTTCCCATTCAACATCAGAATTCAGACCTGTGCTCTACTAACATTGATATTAATTATTGCTCAGTTACTCATATGAGGGGAAAAAAAGAGTATTTCGTCCAAGTATCTAACCTGTTCCCATGTGACTATTTGTATTAGCATGACACTTACAATCCCCAAGTGAGATCAAGGCCTCATTTAATTAGCAGTATGTATGCATTAAAATACACATAGGTATATTAATGCATATACACATTTTTATATATATACACACACACACACATTTTTATATATATATACACACACACACACATAATGACATGACATCTGTCCTTTGAGTCTAAATGAGTCTAAAGGTGAGAAGAAAAAAAATATTTTCCGTGAATGAAAATAGGTAGAGAAATCTTAACTGAATTTTGGAAGTATAAATCATACTGAAGAGACAGGATGGCAGTAGTATTCAGCAGGTTCCTGACCCATCATTGAGAGGGTTATTTGATTTCAACATGTTCTTCCACTGCTAAAATATTGAGAAACTAAGGACATTTCTGAAACTTTTTCTTTTAAATTCTCATTATACTTCCTGTAGAATTTTTGAGGGAGAGGTAATAGATAATCTAAT
>NW_009599088.1:0-20139 GCF_000690535.1 Cariama cristata | reverse complement strand
CCTGAAAGGAGGTTGTAGTGAGGTGAGGTTTGGTCTCTTCTCTCTGGTAGCTAGCAATAGAACAAGATGAAATGGTCTCAAGTTGCGCCAGGGGAGGTTCAGGTTGGATATTAGGAAGGACTTCTTCACTGTAAGAGTCGTTAGGCATTGGAACGGGCTCGCCAGGGAGGTGGTGGACTCACCACCCCTGGAGGTGTTCAAAAAACTTTTAGATGTGGCGCTTTGAGACATGGTTTAGTGGGTTTAGTGGGCAAGGTGACATTGGGTATACGGGTGGACTTGATAATCTTTGAGGTCTCTTCCAACCATAATGATTCTATGATTCTATGATCTCTGTTGTGAACTGGAAGTGTGAAAAGACATTCGGTCTTTCGCTTTTCAGTCAGAGTCTAGTTGATGCATTCCACATAGCTCATGGAGGAAGCAAGGCATCATAAAATACAAACGTAATAGGAAATACTAAATAATGTTATTGTGGGGAGTGTCTGCTTTTTTACTGTCTTCATGATTACTTCATTCAGCCATAGTATGTATAAAGTCCAAAAGTAATGTCTTGAAGAGAACTTGCATATTTGGTAATTCATTATAAACAGCTGCAGCTAGAATGTCTGCTGTGTTATTCACAGTATGGATACTATAAAACCATTGCACTTAGATATATCTAAAGTTATCAGTTTACTGGTTTTCATTATTAAGAGATGAGAGAGTCTTGTCATGTTCATACTATGTGCCATAGGTGAAAAAAATAAGATGGAGAATGTGATGAACAATTTTCAGTGATGGCCATAGTCTAAGCAGCAGCAATCAAATATGGTTACATGTGATTGTAAAATAGAGGAATCTTCCAGAAGTTCAGGCGGATCTGATGGTGATCTGTCCATTTCCTCTCTGATCCTGCAAAACACGACAGTGAATGTAAATCAGTGTCCTTATGGGGGTGGCAGATTTGAGGTGGTAAAAAGGATTGAGTGGACAAGTTATGAGAAACAGTTGCATGAAAAGCTAATGTTCCAAAGGACAAGACAAAAAGACTATGAATGAAATGAGTTGGTAGCGCAAAGCTTGTTACCTTAAGAGTCTTATTGAACTGAAAAATAATACCATGCGTTAATTGTTTGTGCTTCCTCCATAACATCTGGTCCTGGTTGCTGTAGTGCCAAGACACTTTCCAAGTCCAATAAACTGCTACAGTTCCTGCGTTCTTTATTTAGTAGTGCTTTTTAAGAAGTACTATTTTTATATAGTGTTTCTTATGCTAAATTTAGCCTACTGATTAGAGGGATAAAGCTGCATTTGTTTTCTTTTGTTCGAAGAAAGTATAATTTGCATGGAAACGTTCCTGTTTTTAAAATGAAGGAAATCAAATTGTGAAGTGATTTTATTTAAAATGCAAGCATTTCTGAGTAGATCTTCCTTTATCTTAAGAGTGGTACTGAAAAAAACTGATGTATGCCTGTTAGTATTCTCTGTAGAAATTCCTTAGTTTTCACATGTTAACATCATAAAATGTCCAACTGCTTTCCTGTGCTACTTGCTAACATGTACTTCATCATGATAATTGAGAGGAAGAATCAAATGGTAATAGTGTAACACCTCCAAAAAAAAATCTTTAGTTTGATTGTTTTTCATTGCATTGAATAGTTTTCTATTAACTTATAATAAGTAATTTATTAAAAGTGCAACGTTTTAACTGTCAAAGTTGATAACTGTGGAAGCCAATACTGCATTCAGCATCTTTCAGTGCTTTCTTTGATACCACTTTTATCTTACTGGTATGCATCCCAAGCTGTCAGATACAATGGATGTGGCATCAGAACATTAACTAACAGTAACAGAACAGCAGCATCTCTTGTGAAAACCATTTTTCTCTGCTTGCTTCTGGTTCCACTTTGCTCAGTGCTATATTGCATAGTGGTTGGAATTATGTAGGACAGCCTGTATTTTTCTTGTATCATCCACATGCTAATTACAAACAGAAAATCAGAAAGGTTTTAATGGCAGTTTGTTGTACAGGCTGTGGCTCTTGGCCTAGCTCTGTTAGCTTGTCGATGTTGAAGTTCTTAAATAGTTCTACTGTGTGCTATTCAGGATGAGTCAGCTTTGCATTTAAAATCTAGCTCTTACAAGAAGAAAAAAATGAATTGGTGGTGATGAACCTGACCTTAGAAGTGAGTCATTTACAGGGAAAAAATACATGACAAAAGATCAGAAGATTCTTCATTTTTCCTTTTTAAGTACCTGTAGACTAGAGGTTTTCACTTTTCTCTCAGATTAATTCTATTTGTATATCATCAAAATAGAGGACTATCACTGGGGATTATAATCAGAGTGTTCTAATACAGTCATTCCAGGTTACTAGCAGAAATATCTCAAAGAAAAAGAGCTACAAGTAAATGAATAGTGTATAACTTTAAAAACAAAAATAATTGATGGATGAGCAAACTAGCACACAGGGCAACAGATGCCTTTCTCCAGGCAATGTTGAACCTTGTTACCCAGACAGCGGTGTCAGATTGTATTAAATCTACAGAAGTCATCCTCCTACCATGAATCTTTATAGTCAGTCCTCATATCCGTAGGAGAATTTTTACTTTTGCTCTGTTACGAACATACATTTTTACCTTCATTTCTGCACTTAAAAAGATGCAACTTATATATAAGGTAACACTATTTTTAATGTCTTTTAGTTTTTCATGGATATTTCTTTATTAATAATCGTCTTATGTTTTGTGAAGTATGTACTGGTGTGTGAGCCTTTAAATCCATGTAGTGCTCTGGGAACTCCTTAAAAAATAGCGCTCTTTGTGTTTGTATACATTTGGGAGGGCTGTCAATTTTCTGATTTGGTTTACTTCGCACATTCTGAAAAGATCATCCTTAGTGTTGTTTTCTTAAATCAAAATGCCCGTCTGAGCTGAGAATGCCTGAAGCATTCCTTACATCCAGCAGGAAATATCCTTGCTGTTTGGAATTTTGTCTGACATGCTAAAGACATTTCAGATTCTTTTTGCAAATTATGCTACTTATGGTCCTGACATGAATACAGCTTGATTGAGATACTACCACATATGTAATATAGGTAAGTAGGGTTTATGCTTGTATTTAACTTGGTAAAAAAGCTTAAGCAGGAGCAATCTAAGCTCTGTGCAACTTCTGCCTACATACATTAAAAGAAGTTTGGATTTGGTTTGTTCTGTAGCTAGTTGATGCTAATCTGTGACAATACTTTCAGTTTTTTCTGCGGGAAGGTGAAATAGTTCTACACAGAGCTTCTGTTGTTTCTTTCCTTATCATTAATTTTCCACATTCATTTCTCTGTTTATAAAATTTTTGGTTGCATGCTAGGCTAGTAATATAAATTGCTTCAAGCCCTTGATTTTTTCAAATGGGTATTGTGTAGCAAGATCATTAAAAAGGGTGTGACAGAGTGTTCAGCTAATAATTGAAACCCAGTGTCAAGACTGTGGAGACTGGTGAGAAGCTTTTTTGGAAGTATGAAGTACTGCTTCCTTTTCACATGCACAACAGTCTACTAACATTTAGTCAGTATTTGCCTTTGTACTGTGTTTTGGACTAACTGGCTTGATGAGATCTTAATCTTCACTCTACTTGTCTTTATTAACAGCTGCAGTGGATTGATTTGCATAGGTTAAATGGTAGACCTCATTTGAATCTAGTAAAATGTTGCTTCTTAGGGACAATTCCATTGTCAGAATTGTTACATACAGTGAATAAATGAAGGACCGGGGAGAGGGCAGCAGGGGAAAAAAGAACAATACTCATTAAATTTGTAAAAATAAGTCAAAAGCTATTTGTATTTAAAAAAATAGAAAAGATGAGGGAAGAGTGCATGGTAGTGCTTTCCACAGGTTTATTTTTTGGACTGGTGCTGGTTTATTGTCAAGAAGTTTGAAAGTCTCAGTCATGTCAAGCTCCAAAGTGAATTGTGAAATCCCACAAAATCTCCTCTTAGGTCCAAGCAATAAGACTAGTGCCTCTTTGCATGTTGCCTTTAGAATTTGGTAGAGTTATTAAACTGAGAGTGGGGAACTCTGCAGTGGAGAATCCCTAGCATTCACAGGCAAGCTGGAGGCAAGAAGCACATACCAGTCTATTGCCAGTAAGTCTGTCATTTGTGATGGCTGCCCTATGTATTTGCTGACCTCTTCTTTCTGTTGACTTGGAGGTTCTGTTTGGAATTGGCAGTTGTAAGAGCTAAAGGGAGAAGTGTTGCCCTGTTGTTAATGCATTCAGTGCTAGCTGCCAAGTAGAGGAGAGGGAATGGAAAAATACTCTATTTCAATATAGCATCTTAAGGAAGCGTAGCCTTCATGTGTGAGAAGCTGGGATTTTCAAAAGGCATCTGTCTCCCTTAAAATGTATTTGAGGTTTTAAAGCTCTTTCAGGATCCAGAAGTAAAATCCTAATGAAGACAATTCACAACATAATAAAATGGTAATCGAATGTGTTGGATTTCCCCCCCCCCCCAATGAAAAACAGCTTTTTGTGTGGCACTCTGGCCCCAGTCGAATGAGCATATATACAGTGGTGATCTGACAGCACTTTTGGGAAGAGCAGCCATGAACCGGCAACTTTCAGAGACTGACTTGTGGGCCAGTAAGAATTTATATGAGAAATTTGAGATTTCTGGTTTGTACATGGAAGAAAACAGTAAAAATGTAATTTTCCTCTACGTGACTTCAATTCTCTTTTTTAATGTATGAATTGCCTATTGGGTGGAGTTTAGTTCTAGGGTAACTGGGATTAACTTTGGTCTTTTTTTGTTGAAAGTTTGTATTTAACTAACCTGGGAAATATTGAGGCAGATATTGTTAAGGGACCAAATCACTGAAGTCAATGGATTAGACAGAAAATCACAAACTGCAATGATGCATACCTATCAATTGCAAAAATCCAGGTGGTATTTCACAGCCACAAGAGAAGAGGAGGTGGTGGGAAGAGGAGGTGTATAATGACTACTGTAGGTGTGTTTCTCCAAGTAACAGCACCTAGAAACATTCAACACCAGAGAAACCGGTCATGAGGAACATAACTGTTTGAGAGAGAACATAACTGTTTGTTGAAGTACTATTCATGTATACTACACAGAAACTGACTTGTGTTCCCCTTTGGGCAGTAGTATGTACTGCTTCAGTTAACCACATCCTGGATGACTTTCAGGGACGGGAGTGATAGTACTATGTAGGAGCTAAACTATTGCAGCTGAATCTACCAGAATTCTTTTGTCAGAGCCCCTATTGTAAGGGTTTATTGTTGTTGAGAGATGACTCAAGTCAACAAATTGAAACTAATATTGTGGGAATTTCTGAGTTGACAGTAATTATGACTTGGATCATTTCCAGAAGACATAACACAATAAAGGAACTTGGCTAAAATTTACAAGGCTTTGGTTTAGTTTCTGGCTTTTACCACATGTTATTGCTCTGAGACCTTTATTCTTTGTTCCTTAATGCTTTTTCTGAGAGCAAGCAATCTAAATATTGTGAGTATACATGTATTTATGTCACTTCCAAACACACTGATAATACATACAAATACATTCTATCCTTATTGGAAACACTGCAAGTGGAAATTTTGCACCTGAGTTTTAGTTGCTGGGTCTCCGTCTGTGTATTTTTTACACTAGAAGTGTGCCCATAATTCCTGCTACTCTTTCAGGTGATTCTTGATCTTTATGAATTTAGTTGGAACGGGGAACATAGGTGGGCTTTATCCTGGCAAATGCGACAGAATACTGAGAGAAATTGCCACTATGATGAAGAGAGATCTAAGTGAAAAGAAATAGGCTTACAACTAAGGATCGTTGAAACTGGGATAGTTACTGCCCTACTTCTAGTCATCCTTGCAAAAAAAAATGTATTTTCTTCAGGTAGGACTAACAGCCAGCCAGTTGCTGTGCCATCTCTCAAACTGTTTTCCATTCTGGAGAATTTAAGTAGGGTGTGAAAGATGCTGGCCTAGATTTCCATCAATTACTCCTCCTCTGCTTTTCCCCCACCTGTTCTTGCTTGAATTGCTTTTAATAACATTATTAAAACCTGGTAATTCATTGTCACTTGTTCCCCATTAAAGTCAGCTGAGCAGTATTGATTTGTAAGAGATGCAAATTGATCCATTAAAGTCAATGTCAAATCTGGCTTGAGAAAAACCTGCAGTTGTAAGGGTTTCAGAGCAGGTAGTGTAGTTTATTTTCACCTTGTAAAGTGCAGAATAAACACATGATTCTTTACAAGTGACTTTCAGCAATTAATAGGATGCAGTGATTTATTTGCATATCCAAGGAGCTATTCTGTGCAGTTTGTTGATATTATAAAAATATTTACTGATTTAATTCACACCCTTAAAAATGTAACGTGAGCTAAGAAATTCTTCTTCTTTTGGCCCTCAGAACTGTCTAGCATCTCACAGAGCCTGACTGCTACTTTTAATTATACCTTGAACAACTGATTTAACAGACTTGAGAAATTATAATTGCTGAGCTCCTTATGTGTGAGATGATAGGTATATGTGCAATCAGGAGACTGTGTATATTCTGTAGTTTGTTGTCCTACGTTCAGTGCAGTAGCACTTAACGCTTAGCTAAGAGAATGCCTTCCCACAGATGATGAGATGTTCTGATACTGTACAGAGATGGTGCTGTAAAATGTCGTTACTTAAGCTGAACTAATTTTCACTATCCTTTGTTTATGTTCAAATTTACCTATCAGACTGGCATTCCAGGTGTGGGCAGAAATGCAGTATCTTCTGCAGAATTAATTGATATGTTAAAATCACTGTTACTCAGAATGGCCTTTTCTATTTGAAATGTTTTATAAAACTAATATTTTAATCTCATTTTCTATAGAAAAAAATTATTCACATGGTCATTGTATCTGTTTAGCTGACCCTATAAATTTTGAACCCAGTGGTTAATTTCAATCAGATTTGGATGTCACACCTTCTTAGATATTAGTCAAGTAGTCCACTGTAATGGAGATAAATGGTCTATAACACTCTTTACTTCTGCTTTAGGAAAATGAACTGAAGGATGCTGTGCAAGAAAAGAATCGCCTGAGCCTTCAGTATGCAGGTGTCCCCCACAAAGCACTGCAATATGACCAGGTAACATCATGAGCACAGATCTCATATATTCATTTGTTACAGAAATCAGGCTGCAGAGTGGATGAAAGTGGATTGTATAGTCTTTTTTTCCTGATTTGCTTGCTTCTACTTGAGAACATAAAATAATTCAAAATAAATTACAAAAATTTATTTTATGAATAAATGTTATTTTTAAGTGGAAATTTTATACACACTGATAGACTTTAGCGAGGTACATCATTCCTCTAATGCATATTTCCTTAGTATTGTAAATTGGTATTAGGCTTTGGTATAAAGAATTTGGTGATCTTTGAGACTTGATTGAAAAAATCTTTTTTGGAAAAATACTGGTAGAAATAATTTCTATCTAGTAGAATTTTTTTTCCCTACCCTTATGCATTTTTTCCTTACATTTTTAAATTTCTCAATGAAATGTAGAAAAGCTTTTGTCCAGCTGCAAATGTCCAAAACTCTGTTTTGCAGTTCTTATTTCCCCTGTAGCATGGCGCATGACACAGTCTCAGCTATTCTAGGCCCTGATATAAAAACTATTTTATTAGTAAACATTTTTCTTCAATTCTTTTTTGTACCTGTTATGGGACAAAAAATATCTTTCTGACTACAGTGTGATTATATCTATGGCAAATACTGCATGGCGTGACTAGCATGGGAGGAGAGGCTGATGTGCCTTACCTCACCACATATGCATTCAGGGGAAGAAACATCATGAACCAGCCACATTACAGGGCTACATTTAGCTAAAAATAAAACACCAATCTGGGATTTCTACAGGGCTTAAATGAGTTGCTCGGCAACCTCATTCATATCAGAAGAGCTATAACTCACATAGGCTCTGATGAAAGTCCATTCTCAAAGCCTGAAAAACAGTGGTAGCTGCATGCTTTGATATCTCTGATATGCATGTATCACAGGGCAGCCCACTGCTGAATTTCCAAACTGGAGGATGTTTGATGAAGTCCCTGAGACAATGCAAATTACTAAAATTCAGAGATTGATATGCATGTACTCGACATTTTGTGTGTAGCACCTGGTATCCAAACAGACCTGAAATTTCCTGTTGCTGAGGAATTTAAATCAGTTTTATGTAAAAAGACAGTGTAATAATACTTTATGATAGGAGGAAGCGATGTGTATCATAGCATCACTTAATTTTATTTAACCATCTGCCTAGAATTTCCCTTTCCTAATGTTTTTCTCCTTTCTTTATTGTTGTTTGCACATTGCCTTTACTTGTTACTTATAAGGCACATGAAGTCTTACTTAGGCAGTTTTATATTCTAGCTGACACAGGAATAGCATGCAGCATTAATGAAGTGAAGGCTCAGTACATTGGTGACACTAAAAATGTTAACTCTCTTACTACCAGAAAATGAAGAACTATGCAGTTAATAATGTCTTATTATAGGTAATGTTTGTCTCTTATTATAGTGAAGAACTTGAGGTACATTGAAAAACCTAGTAAAAGCAATTTAAAATATAAAGGTAAAATGTCAGCATTGACACATTAGCCACTAAGTCTGTAATAAAATTACCTTTTGCTATTGTAGTGTCAGAATTTGCATACTATGGGTGTTTGTTTCTTCAAATTTATTAAATACTGTGAAAGGCACAATGCAATAATTCTGGATGCCCACGCTACTAATTTAATATCACAGCCTCAGTAGGATCAAAGACTTGCTTTAAGTGTACCCTCTCACTTGTAACAATTCTAACAATGTGCAGTCTTTGCAGTATACCCTGAATGTTAACAAACCTTGTGTTTTCCTTCTTGCGTAACAGGTTTTCTGAAGGAATTACTGGAGTTTTTCTGTTTGGGTTTGAGTTGGTTGGTTTTTTTTTTTACCACACACAATGATGTTGAGGATAGATTGTGCCGTTTAGATTATATTTTACTATTCAGAAAGTGTGAAACTGTACAACTTTGGATGTGGAGGTTGAAGGAGAATTCTAACAGAGTTAGGACTCAGCCCTGAAGGGGAAAACCTGCCTAAAATAATTTATTCTTTTTCACCCTTGAGAGCTGGCCTGAAAAACAGGCCAACTTTATCCAAGCAAATGGAGCTGGAGGAGTGTTTATGCACTCTGTTACGTGGCACAGATAAAACTACTGCTCATTTTTGTACAATGTAGTCGCTGAAATTTGACTCCAGAAAGAAGTAAGTACAAGGCTGGCTAACTTTAAATCCACAAAATAAAGCTAAAATTGTACAGAACTTACATGATTTAGTTCTGGTACTCTGCGTAAGAGAAAGAAAATTGTATTCCTGGAGTGGAGTACTTGTGAAAAGATTCTGTGTCCTTAGGAGTGCTATAGCACTGGGCTGTGACTTGTTTTGCTGCTCATCTGAACATATATGGGCTAGCATTTTTATGTAAAAATAGAATAGGCATAATACATTGAGAATTTATTTCCACAATACCTTAAATAATTTCCTGAACAATGTCAATTGTTCGAGAAATTGGCAGGTCTCTGATGTCTAGAATTAAGGCAGATGGTGGGTTATAAGGCTGATGGAGCTTTTCACCAATGAAATAAACCGCTGATTTGTTTTGCTGAGCTGGTTTTCAATAACTAGTTTCTGTTTAAGTGTTCAGGAAGTGGAAGGCACTTCAGCAGTATTCTGGCCTTCATAACTGACTCAAATGAGGGCGCATTTAGTAAGTGTGAAGGTATAGGATGAAAAGTAAATTGGTTGATGCGTTGAACAGAGAAACATCACAGATCAAAATGTTCCCTGTTTATGTCATGAAATTAGAACTGTTTATGATGGCAGTCTATTTAGGTCAACTGTTTTTGCCCCTGGGAACATTGATATTTTGATGTGCTGTGTGTGTAGTTCAAGTTCATTTATATCCCATATGTTCTTAAACAGCCTGCTTTGAGAGGGTGTTACGTTCATATTTAAGAATAAATGTTGGCTAAACAAAAAGGAAAGCAAATGATAGACTTACCAAGTTCTATGCTGCCTTATGGGATGTATAAATGTGTATATCACATACATAATCTTCAGAGGAGAAAGTCCTGGCAAGAATGCCCTGTAGAAATATTAAAAGTTATCAGTGTTGCTGGAAGTAACAGGAGTAATTACCGGAAGGTGGCTGGTAGATTTGGTTGCGTTCTTTCCAACTTGCAAAATGAAAATATACACAGAACTTTGTTCAAAAGCCGATTTGCCAAAAGAGAAATTAGGGAAATTATCAGAACCATTTGTGTTTAACTAATGTAGGTATGCACTTTGAGATCCTAAATGAAAGATTCTGAGATGTGTAAAATATCTACAGTTCTTCCTGTCTCTAATTCATCTTTCCCAAAATTACATTAGCAGCCTGATGGGTACAGTTTGTTCTGATAGCCCCTCACTGCCAGCAGGGAAAAACACATAGCAGAAAGGTAGCGTGCATACTAGCTCCCAAAAATTATTCAGACTACGATGACTGGTAAGTTTTTGTAAAACTCTTTACAAAGGTAGTCAGTGGGTATCAGTTGTTTTAGAGACAGGGAAAACTAAAGCATGAGGAAAATAACCTTTTCTTGAAACTTGTTCAAAATATTGTACTTCATTCATCCTCAGTAAATTATCTGGGAATCACAGACAATAACAAAATTGCATAGCTGATAATGATACCTCATTGCTTCCTTTTTCTACTCCATTGTTCTTCAAGAATAGACGCTGACTGATCTGAGCAATCAAATATGGTAGAAAGGATGCAGGAAGCTGATAGAGTCTGAAAATCCATTGTTTAATAGTTTCCTTAGTTATAAAGAAATGAGGGAAAAGAAAAATCTGTGCACGGAAAAATAAATCCTAAGGTTGACAGTAATTGCATCAGTTCTTGTGGAAAACATGATTTGTTCCATTTTCCTCTTTCTTTTTTCTAGTCCACTGCACTCTAAAGAGCCCTCTTGCAAAGATGAATACAAGGGCTGGCTGCAAGCATTTAGATTGTTTGGTCTATGGCAAAATTTGCAAGTTAACAAACTGGAGCCAGAAGGCAAATAGAAAGACTGAATCAGTTTCCAAAACATCACTTTAGAAAATGTCCAGGAGATATCCATGTCAGAGATTGCTTAATGCCATTCATTCTTTAAAAAAACCAAGAAATTACAATTAAATTGAGAAAAAAAAAAAACAAATGAACTTGTCACTTCCTTAACTGAAATTAGAAGGAATCATGAGCTGCACCAAAATTAAAGTCTGTGCCTTGTTCCAGTACTTTGTACTGCTTTGCCTTTCCTTAGTCAGTAATCCTGCCAGCATTGTTTATGCTTCTGTGCTGTGGTGCAGTTAACAAAGGAAAACAGATGCTTCTTGGAACACTGTTCACTAAAAATATTATGGCTCTTTCTTTTGCTTTGTTACCTTCTATCAACATTGCAGGGAAGTGGAAATAGTATGTGAACATTATGTATTTTTTAGTCAGGTGTTCTTTGCTGGTGGGTTTTCATCCTTAATGTAAAAATAGCAGTTTCTGATACAATACAAGCTCTAACAATCCTATTGTTATACATCAATACAGGACATAAAGTCATAAAATGATCAGGGATAAGAAATCAAATTTTCAGCTCATCTGAATTGAAGAAAAAACTTTTCTGCGGCAGGATAAAGTAGTTTAATATTATATTTTCTTATTTTCTATGTGTTTATGAAGTAGTCACTGTCACTAATGATTCACAAA
Organism: Cariama cristata; assembly: GCF_000690535.1. Taxonomy (NCBI): domain Eukaryota; kingdom Metazoa; phylum Chordata; class Aves; order Cariamiformes; family Cariamidae; genus Cariama; species Cariama cristata. The sequence continues at coordinate 8,340 of NW_009599088.1, read as the reverse complement.
ATCCTGTATAAAAAGACTTACTCGTACAGAACTGGTTAAGCTATCACCAAGTAAATTAAATCAGAAGACAAATCCTGCTTAATGAGTATCTGATCCTTTAAAAACCTTCTGTATGCAAATATTTTAAGGGAGAGCAAAGGGGTTTGTTGCGGAAGTATACCTATTTTTGAATTGTAGAGACACTGATTTCAAATGTTAGCACAGGCTGATCATGTATATTTGAGTTTATTCTGAAGTCAATTTTCACTAAATAGCAGCAAAATGTACATGTGAGCTATATTTCTATATATACCTTAGATCTGAGTCTATTTATATAGCACACCTATCTCTGATGCCTCTGAGATCCAGAGAAATTAGGAAGTGTTTGATTATCATGTATTTTGTGTGTTATATAGTAGATTTATTTAAATTTGCATAACTTATGCATAAGTACAGTTTGATTACCAGATTATAGTCCTTGATGAAAGAAAATGTTTCATGCATGCCTGTATATGAGATGCCCACAATTTCCTCAATGAACACTCCTTTCCATTTTTTATACTACTTTCCTATTTTCTTTGAACTTTTTCTCCTTTTTCCATTTTAACATGCAGAAATGTCTGTCTCAGTTATAGTTTTCCCTTCATTAATTAGTTGTTTGGGCAATAATCACATTTTACTTTTCCTAGGTAAAATCAGACTATGACTATCTTAGAGAAACCCTTCTCAGAGTGACCAAAGAACGAGATTTGGCTGTAAAGGGAAAACACCAGCTCCAAGCCAAGCTGGAGAACTTAGAGCAGGTCCTAAAGGTACGTATAATGCCGTAAAGTCCAACAATCCAGTACTTCTATTGCTTGTTTAATATTCCTGATGTTCATTCAGGGAAGTCACAGAAGCATGAGTGCATTGCAAACTGGGGGACTGAATGCCCCTATTAGTTATGATAAAACATACGGAATACAGTAGACGAAGTACCTACAAGGGATCTCAAACTATCAGAGGAGAGCCATCTTTAGAGATCTTTATCTGATACTTTGTAAGTAATTGAATGTAGGTTTTCACAATACAGTTATTGGAAGTAAGTCAAGATGAGAAGTGACTATGCTGATGAAGGAAATACGAACAACTGCCAAGATATTTTACTTTAAAGAGAGCTATGTCTGCCGGTCTACCTTGATGCAAAATGTTATTGTGGCCTTGTGAAACATGCTGTTGGTACCAGCTCGTATTGCCTGTGTCGAGTGCATCCCGTTGTCAGGACAGAGTTGCAAAACCTGCTATTATTTTATTAGAGAGGTCTTATTTAGAAAGAATTATAGTGCCTGGTAGATAACCAGCTTACTTTTAACATGCTTCTAAAGAAGCTTAGTAGGTTAGTGTCTAGCCATACTTGTTTCCTCGATGCACAGTTGTTTTCACATCATCAATTTGCTGCTTCCTTTTCAACTTAGAAAAATTCACTAATGCATTTTGAATCGTAAATGTATTTTTCAGTAGAGGTTTCACTGTGTAGTTGAAGATGCTGTCCTGCTTCTGTTTTCCTGGTGATTTTGTGTAATGCCATGGGACAAACTGATTCTATGAAATAGTGGAATTCACCAGGTGAATCTAACAGAGATGACATCTAACGGAAATGATGGGGTAGACTAAGAATAAAATTCAGTTGGAAAACAGAATCAACCAACAGATTATTACTTACCAGCTAATTCAAGGGGCCAATAATTTGTGTATGTTGAAACAAAGTACAAAAAGAAGTTATAGTGGTGGGAAGGAAACAGAGCTTTGCTAGGAAACAACCAAATTCCCAAAGTGTCATTGATTAAATAAAGAAGGAAGTCAGTAACTCGATAAGCCAAACCTGATAGATGGATTGGGAGTAATGGAGAAAGGTCTGAAAGATGCCTTACAGACAGTGAGCTGGTGTCCAATGTGATGGGGGAGAGGGAGCCAGTGGAAGGAAACATACGATGTGGTAGAAACACAAACTGATTTGAATGGGCCACTGTTCCCAGATTTTCGTAGTTGTAGAAAATACAAAAGTTGTGATGTGGAAAACTGCCACCAAAACATGCTTTGAAGAGGGTTAAGCAACTATGATTGTTATAAAAAAAGGAAAAAAGAAAAAAAAGTCATGCAGTTACAGCCGTTTGCATCAGTGGAGGAACTGCACTGGTGAGGACTACAGTGAGAATTCTTGAGAGAGAAAACACTTGTAAACACTTGCCTGCAGTTCAGACCATTCAGAAAAATGAAGGATGTGTTTGTCTTGTTAGAATGGAGCATCGATCCAGTGCTGAAATTTTTTTGACAGACTGCCAAAGACCTGCTTATTTTTAATCTTCTCAAGCCCAAAGTTTTCCTTTTTCAAACCACTGAAGTGGCTAGTAGAGGAGGGATGGATGCCCTGAGAGCAGGAGGAGATGAAAATGAAAATAAGTGGTCTGAGATCTTAAATTTCAAGCAAGACTTTTCTTTGTAGAATGTTGCAATTTTAATAATGCTAAGTGGCTTCAGCCAATGCTTGTCATAAGTACAATCACTTATTTAAAATTGGATTTGTTAATGATTTTGACTTGCATCAGACTCACTCCAAAAAGGGAAAAATAGTTTTGCTGTTGGCTGCATCACAATGGATGCAGATGGAGATGACTGTAGTGATGAAAATGGCTACTTGTCTGTCTGAATTTTGAGAAGGAGAGATTTTATTTTTGGCTTGTTGCACTGGTAATACGTTGTTGAAACCCTCTCTCAAGCTTTCTTTGATATTGATTAGGTGAGGAGAAGGTTTTCCAGCTACAAATGGAAGTAAAAGGTGGTTATAAGTTACGTCCCTCTTCATAAGCCTCCAAAGGACTGTGGGGTTATCAAAAGTAAGCTGACTGCTTTATAAACCGACTTATTCCAGCAGCTTCTGGAAACATGAGCTGTTGAAATCATATACTAGGCAACGCCAAGGGGAGTTAACTGTTATGTGTATTGTTGTGCATTGAATTATCAATGTCCTATGTACCAGTCAATAGGTAGCACTGACGGAATAAATCTAGAGTTATGGGCAAATAAGAAATACATCTACTGAGAAAGGAAAATTAAACTGCTTAGTTAAATAGAAAAGCGATACACTGTTATCTGTCTTTAGACTAATACAGATTTCCCCAGCAACAAGTAGGAAGTTTTTCCTCTAGCAATGGAAGACAATTTACTTTTTCTGTTATTTCCTTTCTTTTCTTCTGTGGAATACAAAACTGACCGTTCCACAGACCTTTCTCACTAATTTGCTGGTTTACTGTGAGCTATGTGCTAGTACCTATAGAAATCAGGATCAACACCTAGAAGCTATTTCAACAGATACGGCTTACCTCTGCTCTCTATATAATGACTGTGGGATTCCAGCTTGATAGCTGCAGAAATTCACATCTTCAAGGAGCACATAGTATAAAGATATGAGGGAAAAAAGTCTAGAAAATAATGGAACTGTGAATTCATGGCTTATAAAACAGCTGAGGATTAGATTTTGCTTGAAGTAAATTGGCATTAATTCTCATTTCATCAAATCAAAATACAAATTATTATTGTCTGGACTCCTATACTGCTAAAAACCCACAACTTTCATGAGCAATAAAATTCATTTCTCATATCCTGTTCAGATACTGATTTTGCTAGGCTTGTACGTTTTTGAACACTTGAAACTCCTCTAATGATGGACTGTGTTTTATTTTCTTTAAAAAAATTAAAGAATGTATTTTATTCTTTGGTTGTACCAAACAGTGTTCATTTCTTCACTCTTTAATTAGGTTATCTACTGGCATTTGACTAATGATTCCTCCGAATTTCTTCTGTAGAAGAGCTGAATCTGCTTATTTGACTGAGTTTGCTTAACTTCTGCTGCAATAATACTTCTAATTGATGGGGGAGAAACATTATGTAAATCTCACTGTTCTGCTCAAGAACTCCTTCAAAAGCTTTCCTTCACTGAAGCAAAAATTGTCTGGTGGATTAGAGATCCTGGCTTTTCATGTTCAGTATTCTCTCTCTTGAGCAGAACCCTTCTGAGCTGACAGAATACCTTGAACAGACTTGAAACCCTAAATCTCCTTTTTAGCACTAAACTATGCCCAAGCAGATGTAGTTAATTGTATATTTCATGTGTGTTCTCATATGCTTGGGAAATTAGTATTTTGAAAAAATGGGTTGCAGCTTTCCAACCATTGGAAAGTTTCGAGAAATATTTAGCCTAGTTTCCCTGTCAAAAGAGAAATTCCGCTTCTCTTTTGAGAAATTCAGATTGTATCAACAAAGCAGAAAAGGGATAGATGAAGAACTGCTGAATTAGCTAACTTCTGAGAATCTTCACAGTGCGCCTCTCACACAGAACAGTTCTGATTTTCTGATGTGTTCAGCCAGTTTTCCCCATTCATTCCACTGTAATGGTGCCTACCCATCTGCAAGTGCAGATGACAAGTCCTTTGATAAGAATACTTGGGTGAGAATTAAATTTGCTTCCAATTCAGCATCTTGTATAAGTTCTGTCTCATAAACAAGACTTTAGTACTTGAAAGCCATTTGATTTTGTTCCGGCATTAACCAGTTGCACATTTTAGAACTGTAAAAGTCACTGCTATAGGAAAGAATGGGTTTCTTTGTTTTGTTTGCAGCTGTAGGTAATGCAGTGCAACCACTGGAACGGTTGGAGCTAGGATAGGCTATTCATTGTCAAATCCCCCTGCTGCCCATGAGGAGGCTGGAAAAACAAGAACTGTTTGAGCAGGTCCTTAAGTGGTATTTCAGAAACAGTTTTATACTGTACAGCTGTCTAGCTCTATAGTTTGAAAGAAAACTGAGATATGCATGATGTCTCCTGTTCATTCTCTGCTGAGCAGGGGGATTCTTGCCTTTGATATGAAAGAGACACTGAAAAGGTTCCTTCTTCATACTTTCTTTGAAGGATAGGGCATTATTTACCACAATTGTTTTGAAATACAAAGTCCTTTCTGTATTTTTTTCTATGCTGTTTTAGATGTGGATTTGCTTTCTGATGTTAGAATAACATTATTAGGACCTCTGGAAAGGGAACAAAAAGGGAAGTGTAAATTTACATGTTTAGAAAGTTCTAACCTGCGTCACAATAAGGACAGCGATAGCATGGACGAATGGATTGCCATCACCTACACAAACCATGGCGATGTGATCAGTGTGAAAGTCAATCCTGAAGGAAGATGCAGAAAAAAATTCAGCAGCTCAGAGCTTTCTCCCTGCTGTTCTCCTAGTGATTTCTGCCGTCCTCCTCTACTGCCCTAACCTATTCCCCTCAGGCTTGGAAGAAGAAATAACAGCAGCTGATGTGCAGATAGGAAGTGCAAACCAGATTTGCAGACAGAACTTCTTTGTGAGCAGAGTGAAAGGGGAGGAATTACTTATGGTTTGGGGGAGACTTAATTGCTGTACCAGGGTGATATAAGTGCTGAGGTAAACAGATCCTTGCTGCTTTAAATACTAAGTAGATCATGACAATACTAAAATGACTGAGAGATACTTTTAGGTTAACGTAGATGACCAAATCGTCTTTTCTGACCTTAAAATCTGTGAACTGTAGATAATTAAATATGTATTTTAGGAAACAGAGAAATTAAGAGCTGGGGAGGATCACAGATCGTGTATCACGATCTGTTTCTTCATGACATTTTATAGATTCACTGTATGGTCACGGTATTATTTATTGATCTCTGCAAAGGACTAGAAATGTTCTGTAGTAGCTTTTATAAAAGCAGTAAGAACTTAACAGTATGAAAACATGCTATACCAAATCTGGTGCTAAGTCTTGAGAGAGTAAAGTGAGACCTTTGGCTTTTTTCGGATAATTAAAGGTTTTAATTAAAGGTGTGAGAATAACTTGATTGCCTCACCATTTCTTGAATATAGGAAATGTGCTGATGCCCCATTGGTGTCAAGTTTTACATAAGACTTGATGGAAGCTGCTGAGCTCAGTAAATGTAGCTTCATGCTAATTTAAATCATGAGTAATACTGGTTAGCAAAATAGGTTATGTTCATTCAGATGAGATGAGAATCAGAACCACTATTTTTGGTCATTGTCAAATACCAAGAATAGATATTACCCAGGAACAGATCCATTTAACTTTTGTATGATATGCACAGTTCAGAAATGTCTCCAGTCAAAATACTGAATCCTCACAAAACTCCTAGAAAGTAAGCCATATTTGAGAGTCCAAACTGATGAATTGGAAAAATCTTTGATGATTTCCTTGTTGTTGTTTTTAATCAACACATCAAATGAAAATAAATAAATCCCATGGAGAGGCTAAATGAAGTATTGGAGACATTTCTGCTTCCTTTGCAAACATATCCAGATTGAGAGAAGTCAGCCTCACTGTGCTGTCCTTCTTTGTTAGGAGTAACATGTAGCAGAGAATAGCAGGTCCTTAAAGGTTAGCAATATGCTTGGTAAAATTTTCTCTTGTACAAAATAAGAGATATTTTGGGCTGTTTGTGTCAGTTTTAGCCACGCATTTGTGCTTCCAAGTGCTGATTCCTAATAAGTTTGTGTGTAATAACTCATGGTGCTCCCGATAAGACATTGTGCCTCTGCTCTGAGAGTATTATGGGAATAATATGTAATTTGGAAAATAAAAATCTTTAATACCCGTTTCACCAGAGAAGAGATCAGAATCTATAAACAGATCTGTCTTAACTCCCATTTATTAACAGGGTGTTTGAAAGTTATAATATTGGGAGAATAATATTAACCTGTAATGAAAAAGATTTCTATCTGCAAAGGGTATCTTGACATTGTTCAGCTTGTGCTCTTCCCAAGAGCCTTTCTCATATTGCTTTGAATCATTGGTAGCAACTGTACTTTAAATGTTGGGTTTGAGTACTGTATAGTCACTTTTGTCCAAATCCACCTGTGTTAGTTTTGCTCTATCTAATTTGCTATAAATAATAGGCAGAGATTAGCAAAGGTAAAATATTTCTTTTGGGTCATTTGCAAAACAAATTGCAAAACCATATCCTAGATAAAGAGACGTTTAGGGAATTGTCAAGCTAATTTTTTTCAAGCTTTAATTTTTCAGCACAATGCCACATATAAATGTGTGCCTGATGGATAAAATGAGTACTGTTCACTTGTGCATCACAGAGGGCACATTGCTGGCAATGACAGTCTTGTATATCCTAAAAGAGATTGCTGTCAAAATGCCCGAGTTTAGCATTGGCAATATGCCTCTAAGTACTGACCGAATTAAAATCCTATCTACTTCCCCGCTTGCCTATCAGTGATACCAGAGAGCTTTTATGTTGAGATGAACGTCTGCATACCTGGGAATGGCAGTATGTTTGGCTGCAGGTAGAATGTGTTAAGTCTCCTGACTGATAGTTTTTCTGCTTCCTCTGAAACAGCATATGCGAGAGGCTGCTGAACGGCGGCAACAGCTGGAGTTGGAGCATGAGCAAGCCTTGGCTGTTCTTAACGCCAAACAGCAGGAAATTGAACTCCTGCAGAAGGTAAGCGGAGAAAGGGAAAGTCAGGTGAAATAGCAAATCGCAGTGACAGAGTGCAGGTCATGAAACAGATCTCCTGGTTTGAAGGAACCTAAACTACAATGGCCAAACTGGTTCCTGTTCTGGATTGTTCTACATGGTTGCTGATGCAGTTGTAACAAGTGGATGTTTATGCTGGATTTACATGACTGTACTAATTGATTTTAAAGTATTTATGCCAGTGAAGATTAACCTGGCTGGTATACGTAAGTCCTTGTATTTCCTAATAAGTAGAAAAGTGATACAAATGAATACATTTCCTTTGTATTTCTATTGCTTCTATTTATATTGGGCTCAGGAATATTTGTGCATTCCTCAAATGTCAGGAAGGAATCTGGTCTTAATTTCATCATAATCACAATATGGGGAATCCACCATTTCCTTGTCAGTTTGCTGGAACAGTTAATCATTCTCACTGACGTATTAATGTTTTGTTAGGATTTCTTTGTCTGCCTCTTCCAGACACTGGCAATTCTTACTAGCTTTCTCCACTAAATTAAATTAAACTAAGTCCTTGTCAAGGTACTTGCACATCACAGTTGATCTTTTTCATAAATGTATTGGGTTTGTGTGGCCAGGTTTTGCTAGTGGTGGGGCTACAGGGGTGGCTTCTGTGAGAAGCTGCTAGAAGCTTCCCCCGTGTCTGACAGAGCCAATGCCAACTGACTCCAAGGCCGAGCCCATCAGCAATGGTGGTACCACCTTTGTGGTAATATATTTAAGAAGCTGGGAAAAAACTGCACAATAACCTGCAGCCAGAGAAAAGAGTGAGAATCTGTGAGAGGCACAGCCCCGCAGCCCCCGG